>NW_019160286.1:0-515 GCF_002288905.1 Enhydra lutris kenyoni | reverse complement strand
GTGGGGGACTGTGCCCGTTTCTTCCCCGGCCACCACTGCCACCGCAAACGCTGCCACATCCTGGAGGAAGACGGGAGCCGATTGCCCGTGCGTCCAGGGAGCTGTTTCTGCGAGATGCGGGTCGGGCGCCTGGTGGACCCGTCAAGGCTGCCCCAGGGGCAGGTGGCCAAGGACCTGCTCTCACCTTGGGCCTAGAGGCCCAGGACAGGCCTGCCATCTGCCCAGACGCCTCTCGGAGACTGGAGCACGCGCCCCTGGCCTAGTCGGCCCCTCGTGTTTCCTGAGCCGCCAGGCTTCTGTCTCTGTGCACAGGGAGTGGGGGACACCTGTTCTGCCACCGGCCCGCTGTTCCTCAGAGGGCTGGCTCTCCTGCTGGGCGTCCCTATCCCGACTGCAATGCCAAGGGCTCCTCTGGGCTCCCAGGCGGGTGACAGGCTCTCCCCCAGACAAGCGCCCGGCACCCTGGTTATAGGCTTGTCCCTTTTCTTAAGGCTGCTACCCCAGTCGCCAACACG
>NW_019160285.1:0-1109 GCF_002288905.1 Enhydra lutris kenyoni | reverse complement strand
TCCTACAGGTCTGCCCAAAACCCAAATGAGCGTCCAACCACACGGCCCTCAAGACCATCCTGATATCATAGGTCGCCAGGTGAACTAATGCTCTGTGTAACACAGACCGAGACCCAACCTCCTGTCGGCCAGCCAGATAGCGGGACCCATATCCTGCTGGTGGGAACTGCCTAGGCCCGAGCCCGTTATTTCCATCCAATTGGGTATGCAGGTATCTGACCCCAGAAGGTAGTGCAAAACACTGCGCTTTTGTGTACCTGAAGCACAACAGAGTACTCCTCCTTCCCCATGGCAGGAAAATGGATGTTGATATGGTTGTACTACTTTCAGCGTGGGAACCAAATGCATGGCCGATGAGACCACGTCCATTCAGGAGGGGCAACAGGTCACAAACAGGCATTGTGACTCTTAGCCTGAGAACCCTTTAAGCACAGACTTTCGGGAATGGACCAGGACCCACAGAGAGAACCTATTGTGCCCTTAGACCCAAATCCGAACCCTTGGTGGGGTTTCCCAGGACACGTGACCCACAACCCGTCTCTGGAATCCCTGTTTGGGCAGGATCCCTGAGATGGAAAAGAGCACTCTTCCTTTCCCCCAGAAAAACACCAAATTCTTCGGAGCCTGGCAGAATCCCCAGAAAGGGAGAATAGCCCATGGACCCATTGCTCACCCGTCCATTCCGAGACCATCCTAGGTATACAGTCCAGAGAGAAAAGCCTCTGCTCCTGCCTCCCAGGCACCCGAATTTCCAATCCTGAGGTTTTGCTTTCAGGGTATGCACATCGGGCCTGCCATAAACTCGTCTCTAATTCTTCCCCGAGTTGCTGTCTGAAGACTTAGTTCCCAAAGCCGTGACCACATGCCCTCCAGGATGGGACGCCCAGAAACACACCGCATCACTGAGCCTGCTCTCTCGAGGAAACTCTGCCCGTCTCGTTGCCCAAACCATCCAGAATGGGAGAAATCTGCAAGGCACCTGAACCCACCCCCAATTTCATAGGCCGCTCTGGAAAAAAGGCGCAGTATGAGACATCGTCAGCACCTACCTCCAGGAAGACACGCACGTCAATGGGCCTGAGTCCGAAGATTCAACCTGACATGCCCCT
>NW_019160284.1:632-1109 GCF_002288905.1 Enhydra lutris kenyoni | reverse complement strand
AAGATTGCAAACACCTACAAATCCAACGGGAGATCGAAGAGAAGAAGAACAGCAACTCTAGAAACAGAAAATCAACCAATTTCTGAAAGGTAGGACTGGCGGAGAAGTGAATCCAAAGCGACGGGAAGATAGACCGTGGGGAGAGGGGCCGGCTCCCGGCAAGCGGCGGAGCAACGGAGCACAAAATCAGGACTTTTAAAAGTCTGTTCCGCTGAGGGACATCGCTCCAGAGGCTTAACCGGGGTGAAGCCCACGCGGGGTGAGCATGGCCTCAGGTCCCGCAGGGTCACAGAAGGATCGGGGGTGTCTGAGTGTCGCAGAGCTTACAGGTATTAGAACGGGGAAGCCGGCTACAGAGACAGAGCCAAGGAGTAAGCTCTAAGCTCGGGGTTACCTTGAACGGGTCGCAGGCTCGGTCAGCTCGGAGCGCGGCCGGAGGCCAGGGTGACGGGAGTAATTGTGCGCCCTCAGAGAACA
>NW_019160284.1:0-532 GCF_002288905.1 Enhydra lutris kenyoni | reverse complement strand
GTCGGGGGTGTCTGAGTGTCGCAGAGCTTACAGGTATTAGAACGGGGAAGCCGGCTACAGAGACAGAGCCAAGGAGTAAGCTCTAAGCTCGGGGTTACCTTGAACGGGTCGCAGGCTCGGTCAGCTCGGAGCGCGGCCGGAGGCCAGGGTGACGGGAGTAATTGGGCGCTGTTCTCTGAGGGTGCACTGAGGAGTGGGGCCCCGGGCTCTCCACTCCTCCGGGCCGGAGACCGGGAGGCTGCCATCTTCATTCCCGCCCTCCGGAACTCTACGGAAAGCGCTCAGAGAACAAAAGCTCCCGAAAGCAAACCCCAGCGGATGACTCAGCCCGGCCCCTGGTAAGGGCGGTGCAACTCCCCCTGGGGCAAAGACACTTGAGAATCACTACAACAGGCCCCTCCCCCAGAAGATCAACAAGAAATCCAGCCAGGACCAAGTTCGCCTACCAAGGACTGCAGTTTCAATACCAAGGAGAGCGGCGGAATTCCAGAGGAGGAGAAAGCAAAGCACGGAACTCATGGCTTTCTCCCCT
>NW_019160283.1:0-1110 GCF_002288905.1 Enhydra lutris kenyoni | reverse complement strand
CATGGGGAGTTAGGAGAAGAGAGTTGGGGGAAATTGGAAGGGGAGGTCAACAATGACAGACTATGGACTCTGAAAAACAATCTGAAGGGTTTGAAGGGGGGGGTGGGAAGTTGGGGAACCAGGTGGTGGGTATTAGAGAGGGCATGGATTGCATGGAGCACTGGGTGTGGTACAAAAACAATGAATACTGTTATGTTGAAAATAAATTTTAAAAAAATGATGATAAAAAAAAAAAAGGAAATGGATGCATTCCTGGAAAAGTATAAACTCCCAAAATTGAACCAGGAAGAAATCGACAACCTAAATAGACTGATATCTAGTAACGAGATTGAAGCAATGATCAAAAACCTCCCAAAAAACAAGAGCCCAGGACCTAATGGATTCCCTGGGGAATTCTACCAAACTTTCAAAGAAGAAATAATACTTATTCTCCTGAAGCTGTTTCAAAAAGTTGAAACAGAAGGAAAATTTCCAGACTCTTTCTATGAAGCCGGCATTACCCTGATCCCCAAACCAGGCAAAGACATTACGAAAAAGGAGAATTTCAGACCAATATTACTGATGAAAATGGATGCTAAGAATCTCAACAAGATCCTAGCAAAGAGGATACAACAGCACATTAAAAAGATTATCCACCATGACCAGGTGGGATTCAATCCTGGGCTACAAGGATGGTTCAACATTCACAAATCAATCAATGTGATAGAACAAATTAATAAGAGAAGAGAGAAGAACCACATGGTCCTCTCAATTGATGCAGAAGGAGCATTTGACAAAATCCAGCATCCAATACTGATTAAAACGCTTCAAATATAGGGATAGAAGGAATATTCCTGAATTTCATAAAATCTATCTATGAAAGACCCACAGCAAATATCATCCTCAATGGGAAAAAGCTTGCAGCCTTCCCGTTGAGATTACGAACACGACAAGGATTCCCATTCTCACCACTCTTGTTAAACATAGTATTAGAAGTCCTAGCAACAGCAATCAGAAAACAAAGAGAAATAAAAGGTATCCAAATTGGCAATGAAGAAGTCAAACTCTCTCTCTTTGCAGATGACATGATTCTTTATATGGAAAACCCAAAAGACTCCACCCCCAAACTAC
>NW_019160282.1:0-1110 GCF_002288905.1 Enhydra lutris kenyoni | reverse complement strand
TTCAGTGTTTGGAGAGCTCTCCTTGGGGTTTTCCACAGCAGCTGCACGATTTCACATTCCCACCACGAGTGCCCAGTGGTTCCAATTTCTTCACATCCTCATAAAATTGACCCCTTTAAAGCGTACCATCCATTACTTTTTAGCATGTTCACAAGGTTGTGCAGCTGTCACCACTGTTTAATTCCAGAACATTGTCATCCCCCACAAAAGAAATCCATATCCCCTAGCCGTCACTCCCCGACCACCTTCCCCAGGCCCCCAGCAGCCACTGGGCTCCTTTCCACCTCTATGGATTAGACTGACCCTGCACTGTGTGTGGCCCCTTTCACTCAGCGTCATGGATTCGAGGGTCCTCCATGCCCTAGCATGCAGCTGAGGACGTTCTTGAAGTGATTTCCCTCACTTTGGACTGATGATGTGAAATTTCTCCCCTCCAGAGACTGTGTCAGGGGTCTCTGGCATCACAGTTCTGGGCTCGGTGCACTCAGGGTCTTGTTGGTCTTGCCTTTTTCTTCCAGACCATGACTTGGTCTTTTGGATGGAACAGTTCTCTTCCTGTTTCCTACATTCGAGATGAAAACCAGTGAGTTCTTTGGTACGTCTGTGCTCATACTGCGGTCATCTATGATGTCTTCAAGAATACTCAGCACCATCTTCAGGTATGCAAGTTTTCGTTGTTGCTTTTTAAGATTTTATTTAATTTAATTTAGTTTATTATTTTTGAGAGAGCAAGCAAGAGAGAGCAATAGGGAGAAGCAGACTCCCCTGCTCAGCGGGAAGCCTGATGTGGGGCTGGATCCCAGGACTCTGAGATCAAAGCCTTAGCTGAGGGCAGACGCTTAACTGACTGAGCCGTCCAAGAGCCCCCAGACATATATTTTAATAAGGACCTTCCTTAAGTCAATGCCTAGGTCAAAAACATCACAGAGGGTTTCCCGAAAGCCTAGTCTGTACTCAGGGATCCATGCCATGTAGGAGCAGAATTTGCTTTCTAGATGTCCAGAAACACACACAAGCCCAGCAAGCAGCCCTTCTTGGAGCTTAGTTGAATGTGCAGCACTGAGCACAATGCTGATGGGAGGGAGAGGGGGTAGTTTGTGTCTGCAGAGC
>NW_019160281.1:0-1110 GCF_002288905.1 Enhydra lutris kenyoni | reverse complement strand
TAGGTGATCTCAGGCAGTGTAGTTACTTCCTTGACTGCAGACCCTAAGAGAATTTGGAACCCCTGCAAACAGGCTTTCACATTCTAGTGTAGTCTAGCACCACAGTTACTTGGCTAGAGACATCCAATATTGAAAGATTTTCTCCTGCTGTTTGCCTACTTCCCAGGATTCTGGCTCCCAGAAAACCCAGGGGAATGATTTTTTTCACATGCTGCAGATATTGGTTTAAACCTCATGCACAAAGCCTCAGGGCATTTGGCAGGAGGTTCGATAAGGTAATACAGAACAGCTTATGCCAGGCCAAGTCACCCCTCTGAGCCATTCCAGGGCAGCCTCGTCCTCTCCTCTGGAATTTCTGGCAAAGAGGGATATGTGGAGTTCCTGCCACTGTGATGGAGGGGGTTTCCAGATAGTGGATACCCTGATGATCCCTTTATGTTCACACCAATGTCATGGTGGGCAAGGTGGAAAGGATTCCTGAGGTGCATCATACCTCTCTCAGAGCTCATCCAAGGCCCTGAAGCTGTCACATTTCTCTCCTTGGTGGATGTGTGTGCATACTGGGGTGTGGTGTGTCTGGGATGGAGTGCCCTGAGTATGAGGACCAGCAAAGGCAGCTAGATAGGGCTCTAAGACCTCCTTCCTGATTGCTGGGCACTGTCTTTATAGAGCTCCACACAGAAGATCGGGCAGGAGCTGAATGTTGAGATCCTCTGCTCTACCACTTTGAAGGAAAAAAGGAGCCCCCAAATGACAACAGAATCCAGCGCTGGCTCAGGGTGAGTGCAGATGCTGGGGAGATCCATCCCCCAGGGTCCCAGTGGAGAAAAAAGGGACCCATGTCCCAGAAGCCACCCTAGTACTGCCATGGACTCCCTCCTACAGTCCTGAACCCACATGAATCTGCATCACCATCTCCTTTTCAAACTTGCCCTCATTGCCCTGCCCCTACCTTGCCCATATGTAGTGTCATTGTCCACATATTTGTAATAATATCAGAAAAGAGACTTTACACTATGTTTCATGCCATTCATCTAGAATCCTTGTGCTCCCAGGTGTCCCCACTGATCTGACAGTCCTCCCCAAGTTCTGCAAGTCTTGCACATGATC
>NW_019160280.1:0-1110 GCF_002288905.1 Enhydra lutris kenyoni | reverse complement strand
ACATGGGTCCATGGGAGGTTCTTCCTATCTAGGGTTTTTCCCCGGCTCCCAAGAGTTTGCTGTCTTTCTGGGGGAAGGGAAGAGTGCTGTTTCCACGTCAGGGTCCCGCCCAAACAAGGATTCCAGAGTGGGGTTGAGGGTCACGTGGCCTGGACAACCCCACCAAGGGTTAGGATTTTGGCCAAGAGGCAGGAGAGGCCTGCTCTATGGTTTCCTGGTCCAGCCCCCAACAGGGTGTGCTTTAAATGGGTCTCAGGCTCAAGGTCACATTGCCTGCTTGTGCCCAGCTGCCCCTCCTGAGAGGGCGTGGTCTCATGGGCTATGTAGCTGGCTCCCACTCTGGAGTAGTAAAACCATCTCCACATCCACATTCCTGCCATGAGGAAGGAGGAGTACTCTGCTGTGATTCAGGTTCCCCCATAGGCAGGGTTTTGCGCTACCTTCCGGGGTCAGATACCTGCATACCCAGTTCGCAGGAGATGACGGGCTCTGATCAAGACAAAGCCCACCTGCAGGATATGGGTCGCGCTATGTGACTGGCTGACAGGAGGCCGGGGCTCGGGCTGTGTCAGACAGAGCTTCAGTTCACAGGGCGGCCTATGATATCAGTGTGCCCTTGAGGGCCATGATGCTGGTCCCTCATCTGGGGATTCTGGGCAGACCCGCAAGGCATTTCTTCTTTCTGGTGGGCATGCAGAAGGCAGCTTTGTTTTTCCACAATTCCCAATATGGATGGCCTGCTGGCAAGGTGTGTCATGATGGAAGTCTGAAAACAAAGCTATGGTTATGTTCAGTGTCGAGGCCATAACAGTTCCAATGTGCAGCGTCTGTTTCGAGATCTCAAGCACCTGAGGCGATCGAGTGTGAGATGTCTGCTCACGCTGGAATTTCTATCCATGATGGACGACGAATGCTCGTGCGGCCTCAAGTAGCCTTGGAGGCTTTCCCAAGCTGGAGCTTGTGAGCTGCTCCAAACAGCAAGGTGTCCTTCAGCGGGACATTGGAAGTCCAGTTAGAGGGCTCCAGGGTCCCCATATGGAAAGATTCGATAGCAGAGCTCTCTGAATGGATGCCTGGAAACTCCACCTCCGTTACCCCTGAAGCCTAGGA
>NW_019160279.1:0-1110 GCF_002288905.1 Enhydra lutris kenyoni | reverse complement strand
CTGTGCCCACCCCAGTCCAGCCAGAAGCCCTGGCTCAGCCTGTAGAGCTCCCCGAGGAGGCTATGCCCACCCCAGTCCAGCCAGAAGCCCTGGCTCAGCCTGTAGAGCGCCCCGAGGAGGCTGGGCCCACCCCAGTCCAGCCTCAGAACCCTGCTCAGCCTATAGAGCTCCCCGAGGAGGCTGGGCCCACCCCAGTGCAGTCAGAGGACTTAGCTCAGCCAGCAGAGCTCCCTGAGGAGTCTGGGCCCACCCCAGCCCAGCTGGAGACCCCAGTTCAGCCCACGGAGCACCCCGAGGAGGCTGGGTCCACCCCAGTCCAGCCAGAGACCCCGGCTCAGCCTGTAGAGGTCCCCGAGGAGGCTGGGTCCACCCCAGTCCAGCCAGAGGCCTCAGCTCAGCCAGCAGAGCACCCTGAGGAGACTGGGCCCACCCCAGTCCAGCCGGAGATCCCAGTTCAGTCTGTAGAGCACCTGGAGGAAGCTGGGCCCACCCCAGTGCAGCCAGAGGCCCCAACTCTAGTTCCAGAGTTTCCTATGGAGTACCTACCTCAAACTCCTGTAAATAATGAAATGCTAAGTCAACCTATAAGCCACCATCCAAGCTATTTCAAGTTTGCCAGTGTTACATATAAACCTGTGGATCTGGAACTTACCATAACTCCAGAGCCGGCTAAGGAGGTTGATTCTTCTACAGCCCAGCAGGAGGTTCCACCTCAGCCTCTTGAGCATACTGAGGAAGCAGAACCTCCTTCAATCCAGCAAGAGACCTCAGCTAAGCCTCCAGAGGAGGGTGAGCCTTCAGGTGAGCAGGAGCAACCAGCTCAGCCTTCTGAGTCTCCTGGGGGGACTGAACCTTTTCTAACTCAGCAGGAGACCCCAGCTCAGCCTTCAGAGCCTCCCGAGGAAGCTAAGCCTCCAAGCGTACAGGAACAACCAGCTCTGCTTTCTGAGCCTAGTGGGGAATTTGAACATTCTCTGACTCAGCAGGAGACTCCAGCTCATTCCTCAGAAAATCCTGAAGAGGCAGAACATTCCCCAGCTCAGCAGGAGATCCCAGCTCATTCCTCAGAGAATCCTGAAGAGGCAGAACATTCCCCAGCTCAGCAGGAGA
>NW_019160278.1:0-1110 GCF_002288905.1 Enhydra lutris kenyoni | reverse complement strand
CCCAGTTTTATTTTTGTTTTTCAACATTTCCTTAGTGATTCGGGGTCTCTTCAGGTTCCATACAAATTTTTGGATTATTTGCTCCAGCTCTTTGAAGAATACCGGTGGAATTTTGATTGGAATGGCATTAAAAGTATAGATTGCTCTAGGCAGTATAGAAATTTTAACAATGTTTATTCTTCCGATCCAAGAGCATGGAATCGTCTTCCATATTTTTATGTCTTATTGAATTTCTTTCATGAGTGTTCTGTAGTTCCTCAAGTACAGTTCCTTTACCTCTTTGGTTAGGTTTATTCCCAGGTATCTTATGGTTCTTGGTTCTGTAGTAAATGGAATCGATTCTCTAATTTCCCTTTCTGTATTTTCATTGTTAGTGTATAAGAAAGACACTGATTTCTGTACATTGACTTTGTATCCTGCCACATTACTGAATTGCTGTATGAGTTCTAGAAGTTTGTGGGTGGAGTCTTTTGGGTTTTCCATATAAAGAATCATGTCATCTGCGAAGAGAGAGAGTTTGACTTCTTCATTGCCAATTTGAACCCCTTTTATTTCTCTTTGTTGTCTGATTGCTGTTGCTAGGACTTCTAATACTATGTTGAACAACAGTGGTGAGAGGGGGCATCCTTGTCGTGTTCCTGATCTCAACGGGAAGGCTGCAAGCTTTTTCCCATTGAGGATGATATTTGCTGTGGGTTTTTCATAGATAGATTTGATGAAGTTCAGGAATGTTCCCTCTATCCCTATACTTTGAAGTGTTTTAATCAGGAACGGATGCTGGATTTTGTCAAATGCTTTTTCTGCATCAATTGAGAGCACCATGTGGTTCTTCTCTCTTTTCTTATTAATTTGTTCTATCACATTGATTGATTTGCAAATGTTGAACCATCCTTGCAGCCCAGGAATGAATCCCACCTGGTCAAGGTGGATAATCTTTTTAATGTGTTCTTGGATCCTGTTTGCTAGAATCTTGTTGAGAATCTTAACATCCATATTCATCAGTGATATTGGTCTGAAATTCTCCTTTTTGGTAGGGTCTTTGCCTGGTTTGGGGATCAGGGTAATGCTGGCTTCATAGAAAGAGTCCGGAAGTTTTCCTTCTGCTTCAAT
>NW_019160277.1:0-1110 GCF_002288905.1 Enhydra lutris kenyoni | reverse complement strand
CAATGTACAAAAATCAGTTGCTTTCTTATACACTAACAATGAAAATACAGAAAGGGAAATTGGAGAATAGATTCCATTTACTATAGCACCAAGAACCATAAGATACCTGGGAATAAAGCTAACTGAAGTGGTAAAGGATCTGTACTCCAGGATCTACAGAACACTCATGAAAGACATCGATGAAGACACAAAAAGATGGAAGACCATTCCATGCTCATGGATTGGAAAAATAAGCATTGTCAAAATGTCTATACTGCCTAGAGCAATCTAGATTTTCAATGCCATTCTGATCAAAATTCCACGGCATTTTTCAGGGAGCTGGAGCAAACAATCCTCAAATTTTATAGAATCAGAAGTGACCCTGAATTGCTAAGGAAATGTTGAGAAAGAAAAACAAAACTGGGGGCATCACATTGCCTGATTTCAAGATTTATTACAAAGCTGTAATCACCAAGACAGCATGGTAATGACATCACAACAGACACATCGACTAGTGGAACAGAAGAGAGATCCCAGATAGGGACCCTCAACTATATGGCCAAATAAACTTCGACAAAGTAGGAAATAATGTACAGTGGAAAAAAGACAGTCTCTTCAATAAATGGTGCTGGGAAAATTGTCCTGCTATGTGTAGAGGAATGAAACTCGACCATTCTATTACACCATACACAAAGATAAACTCGAAATGGATAAAAGACCTCAACATGAGGCAAGAATCCATCAGAATCCTAGAGGAGAACATAGGCAATAACCTTTTCAACATCGGCTATATTAACTTATTTTAAGATGTGTCTCCAACAGCAAAAAGAACAAAAGCGAAAATGAACTTTTGGGACTTCATCAAGATCAAAAGCTTCTGCACAGCAAAGGAAACAGTCCACTAAACAAGAAGGCACCCGCAGACTGCGAGAAGATATTCACAAATGAGAGTACAGACAAATGGCTGATATCCAGGATCTATAAAGAACTCCTCAAAGTCAACATACACAAAACAGATAATCATGTCAAAAAAAAAGGGCAGAAGACATGAACAGACACTTCTCCAATGAAGCCATACAAGTGGCTAACAGACAGATGAAAAAATATTCATCATCACTAGCCATCAGGGAA
>NW_019160276.1:0-1110 GCF_002288905.1 Enhydra lutris kenyoni | reverse complement strand
TGGGCTAAGGGATGCCCAGAGAGCTGGTAAGACACAGGATCTGAGCATGACTGTTAGAGTGTTTCTGGAACAGATTAGGATTTGAGTGAGTGAACAAGATGCCTCTCATCAATCCATGCTGGCACCATTCAATATCCTAAGGGTCCAGATAGAACAGAAAGGCAGAGAGGGGACAAATTTGCTCTTTGACTTGAGATGCGACATCCATTTTCTCCTGTCTTGGACATGGGCACTCCTCGTTCTCAGGCCTTTGGGTGTGGACCGTATTATACCAGAGCCTTCCTGGGTTCTCCAGCTTGCAGACAGCAGGTCATGGGACTTCTCAACCTCCTTAATTGCATGACCCGATTCCTGTAATAAATCTCAATTTCTCTTTATCTCTCTGTCTCTTTTTAGAAAGATAACTACAGATGTACTATTATATATCTATATCTATATCTATATCTATATCTATATCTATATCTATATCTATATCTATAAATATATATCTTCTATCATAACTAATATATTCTATCCTCTCAATCTGGAGAACCTTGACATACACACTGGGCAACACAGAGAGAAAACTTCCAAACTCAATGCAGATCAGTTATATGGTGCACTTAGGGAGGTTGGAACTCAAGACTCACATCCTGGGTAAGGATTTCTCTGCCTGGGCTCTGTTGGAAGCCCACTTTCAAAGAGCTATACAGTAAGGTTGAACCTTGAGTGTATCTGCAGTTACTAAGATGAACGGGAGGAAACCCACAGACCTTTACATGACTTTCCTATATCAAACTGATATTCCATCTTTTTGTGCCATCCTAGAATCAACAGAAATCAAATCATTACTTATATACAAAAAATATTTCTTGTACATCTAAATATGGAAATTTTATCCTTATGCCAAGGTTTGGCCATAGAGAAGAGTGAATGAGAACACCCTTCTTACTCCTTACTAAGGTAAAGAAGAGAACACTAATTAATTAAACTAACTCAACTAAACTAAACTAACTAAAAGAACACCAATTAATTAAATTAACTATCTGGTAAGGGTTTAAGCCATGGAATGCTTTTTTGTAAACATTTTATTGAATTCTAAGATACACACAGAAAAAATACACAACACAT
>NW_019160275.1:396-1110 GCF_002288905.1 Enhydra lutris kenyoni | reverse complement strand
CTACACCCAAAGGAGCTGGAGAAAGAACAAGAAAGAAACCCTAAACCCAGCAGGAGAAGAGAAATCCTAAAGATCAGAGCAGAAATCAATGAAATAGAAACCAAACCAAAACAAAACAAAACAAAAAAAAAACAATAGAACAAATCAACAAAGCTAGGAGCTGGTTCTTTGAAAGAATTAATAAGATTGATAAACCCCTGGCAGACTTATCAAAAAGAAAAGAGAAAGGTCCCAAATAAATAAAATCATGAATGAAAGAGGAGAGATCACAACTAACATCAAAAAAAAAAAAAAAACAGAAAATTATAAGAACATACTATGAGCAACTCTACGCCAACAAATTTGACAATCTGGAAGAAATGGATGCATTCCTAGAGACATATAAACTGCCACAACTGAACCAGGAAGAAATAGAAAGCCTGAACAGACCCATAACCAGTAAGGAGATTGAAACAGTCATCAAAAATCTCCAAACAAACAAAGCCCAGGGTCAGCTGGCTTCCCGGGGGAATTCTACCAAACATTTAAAGAAGAATTAATTCCTATACTCCTGAAACTGTTCCAAAAAAATAGAAATGGAAGGAAAACTTCCAAACTCATTTTATGAGGCCAGCATCACCTTGATCCCAAAACCAGACAAGGATCCCATCAAAAAAGAGAACTACAGACCAATGTCCTTGATGAACACAGATGCGAAAATTCTCACCAAAATAC
>NW_019160275.1:0-296 GCF_002288905.1 Enhydra lutris kenyoni | reverse complement strand
CTACACCCAAAGGAGCTGGAGAAAGAACAAGAAAGAAACCCTAAACCCAGCAGGAGAAGAGAAATCCTAAAGATCAGAGCAGAAATCAATGAAATAGAAACCAAACCAAAACAAAACAAAACAAAAAAAAAACAATAGAACAAATCAACAAAGCTAGGAGCTGGTTCTTTGAAAGAATTAATAAGATTGATAAACCCCTGGCAGACTTATCAAAAAGAAAAGAGAAAGGTCCCAAATAAATAAAATCATGAATGAAAGAGGAGAGATCACAACTAACATCAAAAAAAAAAAAAAAA
>NW_019160274.1:0-1111 GCF_002288905.1 Enhydra lutris kenyoni | reverse complement strand
TGGTTATGTTCAGTGCCGAGGGCCTGACAGTTCCAATGTGCAGCAGCTGTTTCAAGATCTCCAGCACCTGAGGATGGGCGAGGGTGAGATGTCTGCTCACACTGGAATTTGTATCCATGATATCCAACGAATGCTCGGGTGGCCTCAAGAAGCCTTGGAGGCTTATCCAAGCTGGAGCTTGTGAGCTGCTCCAAACCACAAGGTGTCCTTTTGCGGGACAGGTGAAGTCAGCTTAGAGGTCTCCCACATGGAAAGATTCGACAGCAGAGCTCTCCGAATGGATGCCTGGAAACCCCACCTCTCGTTACCACAGCAGCCAAGGAACAGGGCAGCTTTGATCCGCTGCCTCTGGTTCGTAGTTCCAAGTGATCTGAGTTGACAGAGGTTCTCAGTCTGACGGGTCCCAATACTTCTTGGTGTCCAGGGAGACCTTAGAATGAGGCTGTGGCTCTGGGGCCATGCAGGAATCTCCTAGGCTGAGGGTTGGTCCCCGTTCTAACGAGCAAGGTTTCCTTCTCGAGACCGTAGGGATTCTATTGTATGGCTAGGGGTCACACGTTGGGACATAAGTTGGTTTTCTAGAACAGGCCTGAGGGACGGAGACCTGAAAGCCTAAGCTGGGTATTAGATGACGTTCTAGGGTCATGTCAGGTTCTATCTTCAGATTCAGGTCCATTGACGTGCGTTTATTCCTGCAGGTAGGTGTTGAAGGTGTGTCAGTCAGACTGAGCATTTTTTCCAGAGCAGCCTATGAAATTGGTGTGGGGTCAGTTGCCTTGAAGTTTTCTCCCATTCTGGAAGGTTTGGGCATCTGAGATGTGTAGAGTACCTCGGGAGAGCAGGCCCAGTGAAGCTGTTTGGTTTTGGAGGTCCAATCCTGGAGGGCATGGGGTCACGGCTTTGGAACCAAGTCTTCAGACAGCAACTCAGGGAAGACTTAGGAGCGAAGTTATGGCAGGCCCGATCTGCAGACCCTGAAAGCAGCTCCTCAGGATTTGAAATTCGGATGCCTGGGAGTGGTAGCAGAGGCTTTTCTCTCTGTACTCTATATCCAGGATGGCCTCGGGAATGATAGGGTTGCTACATGGGTCCATGGGAGGTTCTTCCTATC
>NW_019160273.1:0-1111 GCF_002288905.1 Enhydra lutris kenyoni | reverse complement strand
TTTTGGTAATATGGACATTTTAACCATATCAATTCTTCTAAGGCACATAGTACCTTTCCATTTGTATCTTCTTTAGTTTCTCTCTTTAGTGTCTTGTAGTTTTTCAGGGTACCTGTCTTTTACATTCATAGTTAAATGTATTACTAAGTGTATATGTGTGTGTGTGTGTGTGTGTGTGTGTGTGTGTGTGTGTGTATATTTGACAGACAGAAATCACAAGTAGGCAGAGAAGCAGGCAGAGAGAAAGGAAGAGAAGCAGGCTCCCCACGGAGCAGAGAGCCCAACATGGACTCAATCACAGGACCCTGGGATCATGACCTGAGCCAAAGGCAGAGGCTTTAACCCACTGAGCCACCCAGGCACCCCCTAAGTATTTTTTTTTTGATGCAGTTGTAAATGGGTTTATTTTTTTATTTTTCTTTTAGATAGTTATTAGTGTATAGAATCTCTGTAGATTTGTGTGTATTGAGTTGTGTCCTGCTATATTACTGAAATCGTTGGATTCATTGTAACAATTTTTGGGGGGATTATTTAGGGTTTTCTGTACATAGATGTCATCTGCAAATAGTGAGTGACATTTTTGCTTTTCCCTTACCAATTTGGATGCCTTTTTTTTTTCTTGCATAAAACCTCTGGCTAAGGACCTTTAATACTCTGTTGAATAAAAGTGGCATCATGGTTTTGTTTCTTAGAGGAAAAGCTTTCCGTTTGTCATCATTGAGGCTATTAGCTATGGGTATGGGTTATATATGGCCTTTATTATGTTGAGGCATATGCTCTTTATAGACAGTTTGTTGAAGTTTTAATTTTGTGAAATACTTCTTTTGCACCTATCGAGTGATCATAAGACTTTAATCCTTTGTTTTAACGTAGTATTTCACATTTATTTTGTGACTGTTGAAATACATTTTTTTTAAAGATTTTATTTATTTATTTGAGAAAGAGAGAGTGAGAGAGAGCATGAGAGGGGAGAAAGTCAGAGGGAGAAGCAGACTCCCTGTGGAGCTGGGAGCCTGATGCAGGACTCAATCCTGGGACTCTGGAATCATGACTAGAGCCAAAGGCAGTTGCTTAACCAACTGATCCACCCAGGTACCCTGTGAACCACATT
>NW_019160272.1:0-1112 GCF_002288905.1 Enhydra lutris kenyoni | reverse complement strand
TATGTTGACTAAGATAACAGAACAAAAGATAGAAAGAGGGGGAGGGAGGAAGGAATATAAAGAACAAAAAGGTAATGCAGGGAAGGAAGGAAGGAGGGAGGGCGGGCTGAAAAAGGGAGAATAGAAATTGGTAGAGAGGCATTAGGGGAAAGAAAAATTTCGAAAGTTGTGAGACAAATATCTGAGAGTTAAGATTTGAGCTTGATGACAAAGGAAAGAAATGGAGTTCTCTAATCAGGAGGAGAAGCATATTATAGGGTATTGGTGATGAGAACCTATGGACCAGATAAACATGTGAGAAAAAGAAAGTGAGGATGGGATGCTGGGGAGTTTAAGATGGGCAAACTCAACCATGTCGAGGACTGAAATATGTGCCATGTGAGGATTTCAGAGCAAGAATCACAGAAGATTCCCGTCCTCAGAGGACGCAGAATGTGTAGTGGGTTAGGTGGATGGAGTCGGAAGAGTTGACAGAAATGGGCCCATTTTGCAGTGTTGTTTCCACAGGAACCCTAAAAGAGACAGGACTGATGTAGGAAAGACATTCGAGTTCAAGGCCGATGGTCAAGAAGGAAGTCTTGAGACGGTTTTGCTGGCAGAAGGTGATTTTCATTAAAGCACAGGGATATGACCCATAGGTAGAAATGGTTGCTTGCTGGGGTCGTGACGGGAGGCTGACTTTCTGGGATGGCATTGGGGGAGGTCAGGCAAAAGGGAGGTTTTGCAAGAACGTTGCAGGAGGACGGAGGACACCCAGGATACAGGAGGCTTTGCTCTTGTCAAGTGAAGGTGGTTTTTCCTTCTAGGAAGGCATTAATAGAAAGATGGTTGGGAGCATCCTGGAGGAATGTTACCTTCCTCCTCTCACAGGTCCTTCTCAAGGGACTGCAGGTTTGAAAAGAAACACTGTCTTATTGACATTTCCTTTGGCCTCAGCATCCCTCAGTGTTATGGAGGGGAGGGAGACTTTAGGGCTTCAGGAAACAGAGTTATGGGTTTCTGGAAGTTAGCTACCCTATTGACAAGCAATGCTCTTCCTTGGCAATCACTAGCACACGTGTAAACTGAGGGAGACTCAGGTCTGGCAGTGTTTTGATCTCCATCTGTGGAGA
>NW_019160271.1:0-1112 GCF_002288905.1 Enhydra lutris kenyoni | reverse complement strand
AAGTGATCTATACAGATCAATCCCATCCCTACCAAAATCTCAATGGCATTGTTTTGCAGAAAGAGAAAAATCTATTCTGAAATTCATATGTAATCTGCAGGGACCCTGAATCGTCAAAGCAATTTTGGAAAAGAAAAACAAAACTGGAGGTTTCATACTTCCTGATTTCAAATCTACAGTAATCAAAACAATATGGTTGACATAACGACAGACACAGAGACCAACAGAATGGAACAGACAGCCCAGAAACACACCCTTGCATATATGGATCTTCAACAAGGATGCCAACATCACTGGATGGAGACACAAAAGACAGTCTCTTCAGAAAATGTGAGAACTAGGTATCCACAGGGAAAGAATGTAGCTGGACCCTTACCTTATACAATATACAAAAATTAGTTCAAAATGCATTAAAGAGCTAAATATAAGACCCAAAATTATATAACTTGTAGAAGAAAACACAGGAGAAATGATTCATGACACTGGATTAGGCAATGACACCAAAAACACAAGACAACAGAACAAAAAAAATAGACAAATGAGACTACATAAAATCTAAAACTTGTATGCTCAAAGGACACATCAACAGAGTGGAAAGAATATCTTTGGGATGGGAGAAAACATCTGTAAATCATATATCTGGTAAAGGGTTAATATCCAACATATATAAAGAACTCCTACAACTCCACAACAAATGATAGACAAATTGCCAATAAGTATATGGAAAGACACTCAAAAGCCACTAGAGAGAATAGCAAATTAAAACCACAATGAGATATCACCTCACACTCATTAAGATGGTTATTATAAAAAAAAACAGAAATAACAAGTGTTGCTGAAGATGTAGAGAAACTGGAACACTTGCACATTGTTGGTAGGAATGTAAAATGGTACAACCACTATGGAGAACAGCATGGCACCTCCATAACAAATTAAAAATAGAAATATCATATGATCCAGCAACCCCAGTGTTGGGTATATATACAAAAAAAATTGAAAGCAGGATCTCAAACAGATATCTACTCATTCACATTTATAGCAGAATTACTCACAATAGCCAAGAGAGAGAAGAAATCCAATTGTCCATTGACAGATGAATGGATAAACAAAAC
>NW_019160270.1:0-1112 GCF_002288905.1 Enhydra lutris kenyoni | reverse complement strand
ACAAACGTAGTGATCTGAAGGGGCACGTGCACCCGAATGTTTATAGCAGCAATGTCTACAATAGTCAAACTATGGAAAGAACCTAGATGTCCATCAACAGATGAATGGATAAAGAAGTGGTATATATACACAATGGAATACTATGCAGCCATCAAAAGAAATGAAATCTTGCCATTTGCGACGACGTGGATGGAACTAGAGAGTATTATGCTTAGCGAAATAAGTCAACGGAGAAAGACAACTATTATATGATCTCCCTGATATGAGGGAGAGGAGATGCAACATGGGGGTTTAAGGGGGTAGGAGAAGAGTAATGAAACAAGATGGGATTGGGAGGGAGACAAACCATAAGTGACTCTTAATCTCACAAAACAAACTGAGGGTTGACGGGGGAAGGGGGGCTAGGGGTCGGAGTTATGGACATTGGGGAAGGTATGTGCTATGGTGAGTGTGTGAAGTGTGTAAACCTGGCGATTCACAGGCCTATAACCCTGGGGATAAAAATAAATTATATGTTTATAAAAAATAAAATAAAATTTAAAAAAAGGCAGATATACAGGATCTATAAAAAACATCTCAAACTCAACACAGAAAAGAGATAATCATGTCAAAAAATGGGCAGAAGACATGAACAGACACTTCTCCAATGAAGACATACAAATGGCTTTCAGACACATGAAAAAATGTTCATTATCACTAGCCATCAGGGAGATTCAAATTAAAACCACATTGAGATACTACCTTACACCAGTTAGAATGGCCAAAATTAGCAAGACAGGAAACAACGTGTGTTGGAGAGGATGTGGAGAAAGGGTAACCCTCTTACATTGTTGGTGGGAATGCAAGTTGGTACAGCCACTTTGGAGAACAGTGTGGAGATTCCTTAAGAAACTAAAAATAGAGCTTCCCTAGGACCCTGCAATTGCACTACTGGTTATTTACCCCAAAGGTAGAGATGTAGTGAAAAGAAGGGCCATCTCTACTCCAATGTTCATAGTACCAATGGCCACGCTCGCCAAACTGTGGAAAGAACCAAGGTGCCCTTCAATGGATGAATGGATAAGGAAGATGTGGTCCATATACACTATGGAGTATTATGCCTCCATCAGAAA
>NW_019160269.1:0-1112 GCF_002288905.1 Enhydra lutris kenyoni | reverse complement strand
AGGAGGTCAAGGAGGACGCAGAGGATGAAGGGAAGCACATTGAAGTGGTGGAATGTCCTGAAGAGGCTGAAGAGGAGGCTGCAGAGGGGCAAGGGTCTGAGGAGGTTAAGGAGGAAGGGGAGAAAGATGACAAGGAAGAGTCTGTTGAGGAAGAGGCTAAAGAGGAGGGTGAGCAACTTAAGGAGGGAGAGGAGCCTGAGGGGGATTCTGTGGAGGAAGGGGCTAAGGCTGAGGAGGCCAAAGAGGAGGATTTTGAACAGCAGGTGGCTGAGGATGTGGGGGCGGAGGCGGACAAGAGGGAAGAGGCCAGGGAGGAGAGCCAGAAGGAGGAAGCAGCCCAGGAGCTGCAGGAGAAGCAGGAAGGGGAAGACCAGCGAGGGGCACTGCCAGGTCCGCCCCGGTCCCCGCTCCAGGCCCTGCAGGCCCTGCAGTCAGAGCTGGAGCCCGTGAACAAGGCCGCCAGCAGGGCCTACTCTCGGCTCAAGCTCAGGTTCTGGCAGAGGCGACGGCATCACCTGGAACACCGAAGCACCCTCATCCGGGGCATCCCTGGCTTCTGGGCCAAGGCTGTATCCTTGATGCGTTCGTGGAGGGACCCCGATGTGCCCGGGCTAGTGCAGGAGACTCCTGTGGCAGGGGGCCCGCGCTCTGGTGGCCTGGCTCGTGCCTCGGTGATCACGACAGCCTTGAATTCCTGGTTCCGGGTGGGGGTCCATGGTGAGGCCTGCAGGTTGCCCTTGATGTTGCAGGAGGCCCTGAAGCTCCACCGACAGAGCAGGAGCAGAAGGCCGGGTCAGAATGAGGCATAGCCCCGGGGCCGCGTCACACAAAACAGCTCCACTCAAAGCTCAGGCTCCCCTGGGAATAACGCAGCAGGCCAGGGGATGTGAACGGCCACCTGGTCAGCCAGAGGCACCAATGGAGGCTGTCCGGGAAGGAGCCAGTTCTGCCTAGCCATCAGCACGGGAGGATGTGCCAGAGAGGGGTGGCGTGGGCCGGGAGGGAGGTCTCCGAGGACGCACAGCTTTTTCTGGGTTAGTGCCCGGCCGTGCGCTACCGAACTTCCTAATGCAACAGGTCGTGCGTGGGCCCAGGGGGACTTGACTAAGGCC
>NW_019160268.1:0-1112 GCF_002288905.1 Enhydra lutris kenyoni | reverse complement strand
AAAAGTCCTGATTTTGTGCTCCGTTGCTCCGCCGCTTGCCGGGAGCACAAAATCAGGACTTTTAAAAGTCTGTTCCACTGAGGGACATCGCTCCAGAGGCTTAACCGGGGTGAAGCCCATGCGGGGTCAGCGTGGCCTCAGGTCCCGCAGGGTCACAGAAGGATCGTGGGTGTCTGAGTGTCGCAGAGCTTACAGGTATTAGAACGGGGAAGCCGACTACAGAGACAGAGCCAAGGAGTGAGCTCTAAACTCGGGGTTACCTTGAACGGGTCGCAGGCTCGGTCAGCTCGGAGCGCGGCCAGAGGCCAGGGTGACGGGAGTAATTGGGCGCTGTTCTCTGAGGGCGCACTGAGGAGTGGGGCCCCGGGCTCTTGGCTCCTCTGGGCCTGAGACTGGGAGGCCGCCATCTTCATTCCTGCCCTCCGGAACTCTACGGAAAGTGCTCAGGGAACAAAAGCTCCCGAAAGCAAACCCAAGCAGATTACTCAGACCGGCCTCTGGTAAGGGCGGTGCAATTCCGCCTGGGGCAAAGACACTTGAGAATCACTACAATAGGCCCCTCCCCCAGAAGATCAACAAGAAATCCAGCCAGGACCAAGTTCACCTACGAAGGAGAGCAGCAGAATTCCAGAGGAGGAGAAAGCAAAGCACAGAACTCATGGCTTTCTCCCATTCTTTACCCTTGCAGTTAATTTAAGTTTTTTTTCTTTTTCATTTTTTTTTCTCTTCTTCTGCTAATTTTTTTTAACTTTTACCCTTTTCTTTTTTAACATTTTTTAACTAGTTTATCTAATATATATATATATATATATATAATATTTTTTCTTTATTCGTATTCTCCCTTTAATTGTTTCTTTCTTTCTTTTTTTTCTTTCTGAACCTCTTTTTATCCCCTTTCTCCCCCCTCACGATTTGGGATCTCTTCTGATTTGGTTAAAGCATATTTTCCTGGGATTGGTGCCACCCTTTTAGTATTTTACTTGCTCCTTCATATACTCTTATTTGGACAAAATGACAAGGCGGAAAAATTCACCACAAAAAAAAGAACAAGAGGCAGTACCAAAGGCTAGGGACCTAATCAATACAGACATATTACCAATGTCTGTATTGAT
>NW_019160267.1:0-1112 GCF_002288905.1 Enhydra lutris kenyoni | reverse complement strand
AAACAGGCATTGTGACTCTTAGCCTGAGACCCCTTTCAAGCACAGCCTGTCGGGGCTGGACCAGGATCCCACAGAGAGAACCAAATGTGCCCCTAGACCCAAATCCTAACCCTTGGTGGGGTTGTCCTGGTCACGTGACCCACAACCCGTCTCTGGATCCCTGTTTGGGCAGGACCCCTGAGATGGAAAAGAGCATTCTTCCCTTCCCCGAGAAAAACATCAAACTCTTGGGAGCCTGGCAGAATCCCCAGAAAGGGAGAATATCCCATGTACCCATGTGCTCACCCGTCCATTCCAAGACCATCCTAGGTATACAGTCCAAAGAGAAAAGCCTCTGCTACTGCCTCCCACGCACCCGAATTTCAAATCCTGAGGAGCTGCTTTCAGGTTCTGCACATCGGGTCTGCCATAACCTCGCCCCTAATTCTTCCCCGAGTAGATGTCTGAAGACTTCGTTCCCAAAGCCTAGACCACATGCCCTCCAGGATGGGACCCTCAGAACCACAACGCATCACTGGGCCTGCTCTCCCGAGGACTCTCCCCGTCTCCGTTGCCCAAACAATCCAGAATGGGAGAAACCTGCAAGGCACCTAAACCTACCCCATTTTCATAGGCCACTCTGGAAAAAATGCGCAGTATGAGACACCGTCAGCACCTACCTCCAGGAAGACACGTACGTCAATGGGCCTAAGTCGGAAGATTCAACCTGATATGCCCCTAGGACGTCATCCAAAACCTAGCTTAGGTTTTCAGGTCTCTGTCCCTCCGGCCTGTTCTGGAAAACCAATCTATGGCCCAACGTGTGGTCCCTGAGCCATACAGAAGAACCCCTCTGGTCCCGAGAAGGAAACTTTGCTCTTGGGAACGGGGTCCCACCCACATTCTAGGATGTTCCTGCATGGCTCCAGAGCTACCGCCACATTCTGAGGTCTCCCTGGACACCAAGCGGCATTGTGACCCGTCAGACTGAGAACCTCCGTCAACTCAGATCCCTTGGAACTGCGAAGCAGAGCCACTGGATCAAAGCTGCCCTGTTCCTAGGCTTCAGTGGTAATGGAGGTGGAGTTTCCAGGCATCCATTCGATAGCAGAGCTCTCCGAATGGATGCCTGG
>NW_019160266.1:0-1112 GCF_002288905.1 Enhydra lutris kenyoni | reverse complement strand
CTTCTGGGGTCAGATACCTGCATACCCATGTTGGATGGAAATAACGGCTTGGGCCAAGACAGTTCCCACCTGCAGGATATGGGTCCTGCTATCTGGCTGGCCGACAGGGAATTGGGTCTCGGGCTGTGTTACACAGAGCATTAGTTCACAGGGCGACCTATGATATCAGGGTGCCCTTGAGGGCCGTGTGGTTGGACGCTCATTGGGGGTTTTGGGCAGACTTGTAGGACATTTCTTCTTTCTGTTGGCCATGTAGAAGGCAGCTTTGTGACTCCAAATTCCCAAGGTGGAGGGCCTGCTTGCAAAGCTTGTGAGATTCGAAATCTGAAAACACAAGCTATGGTTATGTTCAGTGCCGAGGGCATGACAGTTCCAATGTGCAGCAGCTGTTTCAAGATCTCCAGCACCTGAGGATGGGCGAGGTGAGATGTCTGCTCACACTAGAATTTGTATCCATGATGGACAACGAATGCTCGGGAAGCCTCAAAGCCTTGGAGACTTATCCAAGCTGGAGCTTGTGAGCTGCTCCAAACCACAAGGTTTCCTTCTGCGGGAGAGGGGAAGACAGCTTAGAGGTCTCCCACATGGAAAGATTTGACAGCAGAGCTCTCCGAATGGATACCTGGAAACCCCACCTCGCATTAACACATAAGCCAAGGAAGAGGGCAGCTTTGATTCGCTGCCTCTGGTTCGAAGTTCCAAGTGATCTGAGTTGACAGAGTTTCTCAGTCTGAACGGGTCCCAATGCTGCTTGGTGTCCAGGGAGACCTTAGAATGTGGCTGTGGCTCTGGGGCCATGCAGGAATCTCCTAGGCTGAGGGTGGGTCCCCGTTCTCAAGAGCAAGGTTTCCTTTTCGAGACCAGAGGGATGCTATTGTACGGCTAGGGGCCCACGTTGGGCCATATGTTGGTTTCCCAGAACTGGCCGGAGGGACAGAGGCCTGAAAACCTAAGCTAGGTTTTGGATCAGGTCCTAGGGGCATGTCAGGTTGAATCTTCGCACTCAAGCCCATTGACGTGCGTTTCTTCCTGGAGGTAGGTGCTGACGGTGTCTCATACTGCGCTTTTTTTTGCAGAGCGTCCTATGAAATTGGGGTGGGTTCAGGTGCCTT
>NW_019160265.1:0-1113 GCF_002288905.1 Enhydra lutris kenyoni | reverse complement strand
TCGGGGAAGCAGTGGGAGTCCATGGCAAGAACCTGGGCCACTGGAAATGAAGGCCCAAGAGGCACCAACTCTCCCGCAACTCTTCTTCCCTTACAGGAGAGAGTGAACGCCCAAAGCCTTGCTGGGGAAGCAGCAGTGAAGTGCGGTTCGCGCCAAACGGGAAAGCCTAGGCGAAAGCTCAGCATTCCCTGAGCAAGAAGAGTCGGGGCTTTTGTCTGCTGCTGCTTGCCTGAGACAAGGGCTCGCAGCGTGGTGCTAGAAACCACCCCAGAGCGAAACCCTCTTTGCCCGGACCTCCCCTCTGACCGAGAGAGAAGCGTGGTCCCGCCAGTGGTAACAGAATAAGGAAAGGGACAAGCCTGTCACGACGGTCCCCAGGAGCACGTCTGGTAGAGCGCGGCACGCCGCCCCGGGAGAACAGAGGAGCCGTTGGCATTGTCGTCGGGAAACAGGACGAGAAACAGGGGAGCTTGTCCTCTGTGGAACAGCGGGCCGGTGGTAAGAGGTACCCACTCCCTCTGCAGAGCGACAGAAGCCTGGCTGCTCAGGAGACAGGAGGGGTGCACTAGGTCAGGGACGCGTGCTCCACTCTGAGAAAAGAGTCTGGGCAGAAGGCAGGCCTCTCCTGTGCCTCTAGGCCCAAGGTGACAGAAGTTCCTTGGCCATCTGTCCCTGGGGCAGCCTTTGCGGGGCTACCAGGCGCCCGACACGGAACTCAAGGAAACAGCGCGCGGGAGGAACGGGCAGTAGGCTACCGTCTTCCTCCAGGATGGGGCAGCGTTTGTGGTGGCGGGGGTGGCCGGGGAAGGAACGGGGACAGTCCCCCACAGGCTCACCATGCCAGGGCGCGGGCGGTGGGGAGTGCTGCTGTGGCCTCCCGTCTCGTCTGGGAAAGGCACAGGCCTGTTCTGGAGTCCGCCTGAATGCGAGAGGAAAGGCCAGGCCCTGGCTAACCTGAGAGCGGCCAGAATGCGCAGGTTTCCACCCTGGGCGACGCATGCTGCTTAAGGGATGAAGGTGAGTCTCCTGATGTCGGGGAAGCAGTGGGAGTCCATGGCAAGAACCTGGGCCACGGGAAAGGAAGGCCCAAGAGGCACCAACTCTCCCGTAAGG
>NW_019160264.1:453-1113 GCF_002288905.1 Enhydra lutris kenyoni | reverse complement strand
AAGAGAAGAAGAACAGCAATTCCAGAAACAGAAAATCCACCACTTTCTGAAAGGTAGGACTGGCGGAGAAGTGAATCCAAAGCGACAGGAAGATAGACCGTGGGGGGAGGGGCCGGCTCCCTGCAAGCAGCGGAGCAGCGGAGCACAAAATCGGGACTTTTAAAAGTCTGTTCCGCTGAGGGACATAGCTCCAAAGGCTTAACCGGGGTGAAGCCCACGCAGAGTCAGCGTGGCCTCAGGTCCCGCAGGGTCACAGAAGGATCGGGGGTGTCTGAGTGTCACAGAGCTTACAGGTATTAGAACAGTGAAGCCGGCTACAGAGACAGAGCCGAGGAGTAAGCTCTAATCTTGGGGTTACCTTGAACCGGTCACAGGCTCAGTCAGCTCAGAGCGTGGCCGGAGACCAGGGTGACGGGAGTAATTGGGCGCTGTTCTCTGAGGGTGCACTAAGGAGTGGGGCCCCGGGCTCTCGGCTCCTCCGGGCCGGAGACCGGGAGGCTGCCATCTTCATTCCCGCCCTCCGGACCTCTACAGAAAGCGCTCAGGGAACAAAAGCTCCCGAAAGAAAACCTGAGCGGATTACTCAGCCCTGCCCCTGGTAAGGGCGGTGCAGTCTAATGGACATCAGAAGAAAGCAGGAGTGGCAATCCTTATATCAGA
>NW_019160264.1:0-353 GCF_002288905.1 Enhydra lutris kenyoni | reverse complement strand
TCTATGCCCCTAATGTGGGAGCAGCCAACTATATAAACCAATTAATAACAAAATCAAAGAAACATATCGACAGTAATACAATAATAGTAGGGGACTTTAACACTCCTCACTGAAATGGACAGATCATCCAAGCAAAAGATCAACAAGGAAATAAAGGGCTTAAATGACACACTGGACCAGATGGACATCACAGATATATTTCAGAACATTTCATCCCAAAGCAAGAGAATACACATTCCTCTCTAGTGCACATGGAACATTCTCCAGAATAGATCACATTCTCGGTCCTAAATCAGGTCTCAACCATTATCAAAAGATTGGAATCATTCCCTGCATATTTTCAGACCACAATG
>NW_019160263.1:0-1113 GCF_002288905.1 Enhydra lutris kenyoni | reverse complement strand
AGCCCAGCACAGGCCCAGGCCACTTTGTTACCACTTGTTTTCACTTCAAATAAAGAAGTACGTCTCAGCATTATAAGAAAGGCTGAGGGCAGAAGTCTACTTCTTATTTTAGTTTAGTGCCACAGCTTATACTTTCTTGATGCATTCCCATGAGTTAGTCCCACCTGGCCTGGCCCTGCTTCCATATTTTCTTTTGCAGAGCAGACAGCTTTGAAGGTGGGAGTGGAACCAGGGAACACCTTAATGTCTTTTATCTTTGGGAGATTTTTATGTACCTACATTTTTCTTTAATTAAAAAATGCCTTTTCGGGGTGCCTGGGTGGCTCAGTGGGTTAAAGCCTCTGCCTTCAGCCCAGATAACGGTCCCAGGGTCCTGGGATTGAGCCCCACATCAGGCTTTCTGCTCATCAGGGAGCCTGCTTCCTCCTCTCTGTCTGCCTGCCTTTCTGCCCACATGTGATCTCTGTCTGTCAAGTAAAAAAATAAAATCTTCAAAAAAAAATCCTTTCCATTATTCTTAAGAGACTGAGTGGGAAATTTTTAGGCTCTTGATAAATGGTCCCCAAGATTTTCTTCAATAAGAGAGAAGTAGTCTAGCTCTCTGTAGTCTTTCATTAATGTGGCCAACCCTATGCACATCACTACACTAAACAGTGTTCTATAAATAAATTAGGGTTCCTTTGCTGCACCTAAAAATTCCTTCAACTTAGACTCAATAAGCCAAGAAGCAAGAAGATACCCCTGGGGTTCCTAACCATGAATAGTATTGCTTCCCTCCACCAAGTACAAACAGGACCGTTTTGTTTTTCTCTTTTTTTAAAGTGTTTGATGAAGAAGTGGGGTCAATGATTCTCATTTGTGGAATGAAAAGTAGCTATCCAATCCACTCTTAGGGATCAGAGAGAAAACATTTTTTTCCAAGTATCTGTTGTACTTCCATTAAGGATAAATGCAAGTCAAAACTTTCAACAGTGAAGGAGGCCAAACTTGATGCTTAAGGGACACCTTGACTGTTAGGATGTGCCCAGGCACACTGAAAGGGTGCCCATAGGTCAGCTTAGCTTCCTCCTGTCTTTCTTGTTCAAAGCTGATGACACAGCTATCTTTGGGTGT
>NW_019160262.1:0-1114 GCF_002288905.1 Enhydra lutris kenyoni | reverse complement strand
GTGTTTCCTGAGCCGCCAGGCTTCTGTCTCTGCGCGCAGGCAGTGGGGGACACTTGTCTTGCCACCGGCCCGCTGTTCCTCAAGGGCTGGCTCTCTTGCTGCGCGTCCCTTTCCCGACTGCAATGCCAGGGGCTCCTCTGGGCTCCCGGGAGCATGAAAGGCTCTCCCCCAGACAAGCGCCGGGGACCTTGGTGACAGGCTTGTCCCATTCCTTAAGGCTGCTTCCCCAAGCGCCAACACGCTTCTCTCTCGGGCACACAGGATGTCCAGGCAAAGAAGGCTTCGTTCTGGGCTGCTTCCTCATGCCGCACGGCGGAGCACTTGGCTCAGGGAAGCAGCAGCGGCCCAAAGGCCCGACTCTTCCTTCCCAGCGAATGCTGGGCTTTCGCAGAGCTTCTCTGGCTGGGCGCGAAACGCACTGCGCTTCTGCTTCCCAGCAAGGCATTGGGCGTTCGCTCTCTCGCGTTACGCAACACGGGTTTCGGGAGAGATGTTGCCTCTTGGGCCTTGCTTTCCGGGGGCCCAGCTTCGCGCCCTGGGCTCACCCTGCCTCACCCACGTCTGGAGACGTACCCTCATCCCCGCAGCAGCGTGCGTCGCCCGGGGTGGCACTCTGCACAAACTCCTGCTCCAGGGCTAGCCAGGGCCTGGCCTTTTCCTCTGGCGTTCAGGCCGACTCAAGAACAGGCCTGTGCCTTCCCCAGACAAGAGGAGAGGCGGCCGAAGCACTGCACACCGCCCGCGCCCTGGGAGGGAGACCCTGTGGGGGACTGTCCCCGTTCCTTCCCCGGCGACCCCTGCCACCGCAAACGCTGCCACATCCTGGAGGAAGACGGCAGCCTATTGCCCGTGTGTCCAGGGAGCTGTTTCTGCGAGATGAGGGTCGGGCGCGTAGTGGACCCCTCAAGGCTGCCCCAGGGACAGGTGGCCAAGGACCTGCTGTCACCTTGGGCCTAGAGGCCCAGGACAGGCCTGCCATCTGCCCAGACTCCTCTCGCAGAGTGGAGCATGCGCCCCTGGCCTAGTCTGCCCCTCGTGTTTTCTGAGCCGCCAGGCTTCTGTCTCTGCGCACAGGCAGTGGGGGACACTTGTCTTGCCACCGGCCCGCTGTTCC
>NW_019160261.1:498-1114 GCF_002288905.1 Enhydra lutris kenyoni | reverse complement strand
TTGATTACATTGTTGACTATTTTCCATTGATCTTCATGTCCAGGTGTCTTCTCTCCGCAGAGGTCTGGCTGATGGGGCTCAAGGGTCCATGCCTCTAATCACAGGTTGACCCCACTGCCAATCAGCCCCAGTTCCTAGGTCAGGGCCAAAAGCCACGTCATTAACATAACTAAAGAAAACTTTATTGCTCTCCTCATTGTAAATTACAGAGGTTTTGTGCCTGAAATGGAGACACAGAACAAATGGTTCTGTTATATTCTGTTCTATTTCTATTTCACAGAAATAGAAAGCAAAGGAATAACCTAAAGAAAGTAAATAATACCCTAGATCAGTGAATAAATTTGATGATGTGTTTTTCTAAGTTTTCAATAACTTTCTTTTTATAGCATGCTTAAAACATATTGTAAACATAAATATAATCTTATTTGCTTATCAGTGATATTTAAAACATAGGGATATTCAGACAATATTAGGTTAAATATTGTCTTTTTTTTTTTGAAGATTTTATTTATTTATTTGTCAGAGAGAGAGAGAGGGAGAGAGAGCAAGCACAGGCCGACAGAATGGCAGGCAGAGGCAGAGGGAGAAGCAGGCTCCCTGATGAGCAAGGAGCCCG
>NW_019160261.1:0-398 GCF_002288905.1 Enhydra lutris kenyoni | reverse complement strand
TTGTATAGTATTATATACTAAAATCTTATCTCACAAAACCTACCAACTTAAAAACTTTTTAAAATTTAAAAGATTAAAAAAAATTCTTTTAAATGTGCCTGGGTGGCTCAGTGGGTTAAAAGTCTCTGCCTTTGGCTTGGCTTGATCTCAGGTTCCTGGGATCAAGCCCCACATTGGGTTCTCTGCTCTGCGAGGAGCCTGCTTCCTCCTCTCTCTCAGCCTGCCTCTCTGCCTACTTGTGATCTCTGTCTGTCAAATAAATAAAATCTTTCAAAAATTTAAAAGATATCTTTGATACTTTTATTTGTAACTTCTTTTTATGAAAAATTAATTAAAAGTTACAGGGAGGGTTTTTTTCACATGTACTTTTAAAATGACAGAGACTCCAGAAAATAATT
>NW_019160260.1:0-1114 GCF_002288905.1 Enhydra lutris kenyoni | reverse complement strand
GGTATTTTTCAAAGAGCTGGAGCAAATCATCCTAAAATTTGTATAGAATCAGAAGAGACCCCGAATTGCTAAGGAAATATTGAAAAAGAAAAACAAAACTGGGGGCATCACGTTGCCTGATTTCAAGCTTTACTACAAAGCTGTGATCACCAAGTCAGCATGGTACTGGCATAAAAACAGATACAGAGCCCTGTGGAATAAAGTAGAGAGCCCACATATGGACCCTCAACTCTATGGTCAAATAATCCTTCACAAAGCAGGAAAAAATATCCAGTGAAAAAAAGACAGTCTCTTCACAAAATGGTGCTGGGAAAACTGGACAGCTACAGGTAGAAGAATGAAACTTGACCATTCTCTTCAACCATACACAAAGATAAACTCTAAATGGATAAAAGACCTCAATGTGAGGCAGGAATCCATCAGAATCCTACAGGAGAACATAGACAGTAACCTCTTTGATATCATCCACAGCAACTTCTTTCAAGATATGTCTCCAAAGGCAAAGGAAACAAAAGCGAAAATGAACTTTTGGGACTTCATCAAGATCAAAAGCTTCTGCACAGCAAAGGAAACAGTCAACAAAACAAAGAGGCAACCCACGGAATGGGAGAAGATATTTGCAAATGACAGTACAGACAAAAGGTTGATATCCAGGATCTATAAAGAACTCCTCAAACTCAACACACACAAAACAGACAATCATATAAAAAATGGGCAGAAGATATGAACAGACTCTTCTCCAATGAAGACATACAAATGGCTATCAGACACATGAAAAAATTGTTCATCATCACTAGCCATCAGGGAGATTCAAATTAAAACCACATTGAGATACCACCTTACACCACTTATAATGGCCAAAATTAGCAAGACAGGAAACAATGTGTGTTGGAGAGGATGCGGAGAAAGGGGAACCCCTCTTACACTGTTGGAGGGAAACAAGTTCATGTAGCCACTTTGGAGAACAGTGTGGAGATTCCTCAAGAAATTAAAAATAGAACTTCCCTATGACTCTGCAACTGCACTACTGGGTATTTACCCCAAAGATACAGATGTAGTGAAAAGAAGGGCCATCTGTACCCCAATGTTCATAGCAGCAATGGCCACGGTCGCC
>NW_019160259.1:0-1115 GCF_002288905.1 Enhydra lutris kenyoni | reverse complement strand
GCGACCAAACACGACGGCGCGGACCGCTTCAGACGCGGCCGGTGGCAGTTCCGCGGCCTCAGCCGAGGTCACGCCGCACGTCGTTCTCCAGAACGTTCTCGCTCGCCCCGAGGGCGACTGTGTGCGCGAAACACCGGCTCCCGGTCCCCTCCCTCGGCCCCGCGGCCGCTTCCGACTGTGTCCCCGACGCCTCCTCCGAGCGGGGTCCTGGTGTCTGTCCCGTCACTGGCTGATTTCACTCAGCGAGCGACCTCCAGGTTCAGTCCGTGTCGTAATCTGGGTCAGAACGTCCGTTTTTAAGGCCGAATCGCGTTCTGTTGTGTATAAACCAAATTTTGTTTGCCGGTTCGTCTGTCAGGGGGCACTTGTGTTACCTCCACC
Source organism: Enhydra lutris kenyoni (assembly GCF_002288905.1). Lineage (NCBI taxonomy): Eukaryota > Metazoa > Chordata > Mammalia > Carnivora > Mustelidae > Enhydra > Enhydra lutris. The sequence continues at coordinate 734 of NW_019160259.1, read as the reverse complement.
TTTCGGCTTGTGTGGAAGTGCTGTTCTGAATAAGGCCCACGAATGTCTGCTCGAGTCTTTGTTTTCAGTTCTTTTGGGTCCGTATGCTGAAGTGGAATTCGGTGTTAAATTTTTTGAAGAGACATCATCTTGTTTCCACAGAGGCATCACTTTTTTTCCATCTTAAAAAGCTGTTTTTATTCATATTCTAGTCAACCTGTTACATGAATCCATTATGTGCTAAAACGTCTATGCATTTTATTTTATTTATTTACATTATTTTAATTAATTTATTTACTTTTAAAATAATTTTTTAATTTTTTATTAACACATAATGTATTATTAGCCCCAGGGGTACAGGTCTGTGAATCACCAGGTTGACACACCTCACTGCACCATAGCACATGCCCTCCCCAATGCCCATAACCCCACCACCCTCTCCCTCCCCCCGTCCCCCGGCCACCCTCAGTTTGTTTTGTGAGATTGTCTCTTATGGTTTGTCTCCCTCCCAATCCCATCTTGTTTCATTTATTCCTTTCCTACCCCCAAACCTCCCATGTTGCCTCTCAACTTCCTCATATCAGGGAGATCATTTGATAATTGTCTTTCTCTGATTGACTTATTTCACTCAGCTTAATATCCTCTAGTTCCATCCACATCATCACAAATGGCAAGATTTCATTTCTTTTGATGGGTGCATAGTATTTCATTATACACACACACACACACACACACACACACACACACACACACAC
>NW_019160258.1:0-1115 GCF_002288905.1 Enhydra lutris kenyoni | reverse complement strand
CAAGGCCTGCTTGGGCCCAGCTGCCCCTCCTGAGTGGGAGTGGTCTCATGGGCCATGTAGCTGGCTCCCACTCTAGAGTAGTACAAGCATCTCTACATCCACATTCCTGCCATGTGTAAGGAAGAGTACTCTGCTGTGATTCAGGTTCCTCCATAGGCAGCAATTTGCGCTACCTTCTGGGGTCAGATACCTGAATTCTCAGGTTCGCAGGAGATGACGGGCTCTGACCAAGACAGAGCCCACCTGCAGGATATGGGTCCCGCTATGTGGCTGGCTGACAGGACGTCGGGCCTCGGTCTGTGTCAGACAGAGCATCAGTTCACAGGGCGGCCTATGATATCAGGGTGCCCTTGAGGGCCATGCTGCTGGACCCTCATCTGGGGATTCTGGGCAGTCCCGTAGGGCATTTCTTCCTTCCGGTGGGCAGGCAGAAGGCAGCTTTGTTTTTCCAGAATTCCCCGGTAGGGATGGCCTGTTGGCAAGGTGTGTGAGGATGGAAGTCTGAAAACAAAGCTAGGCTTATGTTCAGTGCTGAGGCCATAACAGTTCCAATGTGCAGCGTCTGTTTCGAGTTCTCAAGTACCTGAGGACATTCGAGTGTGAAATGTCTGGTAACGCAGGTATTCGTATCCATGATGGCCCACGAATGCTCGTTCGGCCTCAAGAAGCCTTGGCGGCTTTCCGAAGCTGGAGCTTGTGAGCTACTCCAAACAGCAAGGTGTCCTTCAGCGGGACAGGGGAAGTCCAGTTAGAGGGCTCCAGGGTCCAGACATGGAAAGATACGACAGCAGAGCTCTCCGAATGGATGCCTGGAAACCCCAACTCGAGTTACCACAGCAGCCAAGGAACAGGGCAGCTTTGATCCGCTGCCTCTGGTTCGAAGTTCCAAGTGATCTGAATTGACGAAGGTTCTCAGTCTGACGGGTCACAATGCTGCTTGGTGTCCAGGGAGACCTTAGAATATGGCTGTGGCTCTGGGGCCATGCAGGAACCTCCTTGCATGTGGGTTGGACCCCGTTCCCAAGAGCAAAGTTTCCTTCTCGGGACAAGAGGGGATCTACTGTATGGCTCAGGGACCACACGTTGGGCCATATGTTGGTTTTCCAGAACAGGAA
>NW_019160257.1:0-1115 GCF_002288905.1 Enhydra lutris kenyoni | reverse complement strand
CCTCTGTGGTAAAAGGGCAATCTAGACAAAAAGCTACAATGGAAAGTCTTCTCACAAATATTCTACTGCTGTCCTTGTAAATACACCCGTTTTCTGCTAAATGAAATCTGAAGTAACTTTCAGGAGAGTAGAAACCTAGGAAGTTTATTTTTATAAAGGTGATAAATGAGGTAATTTTTATCAGTAGGAGAATGTAGGTTATAGATGTTTTGTTTTAAATATCATAAAGATATAAAATAGCATCATTATTACATTTTAAATAAAATGTATTTTTTCACTCTTCATATTTTATTAAGATTCCTATAAGTAAATAAATGATTATTTTTTAAATTAAATTTAATTTTTTTTCTGAGTTCCAAGTTTAGTTATTTATGCCCCACACTCAGTGCTCCATGCAATACATGCCCTCCTTAATACCCACCATCAGGCTTACCTATCCCCCATCCCTGCGCCTCGAAATCCCTCAGCTTTTTTTCTCAGAGCCGCAGTCTCTCATACTCCATCTCCTCTTACAATTTCCTCCAATTCACTTTTCCTTTCCTTCTACTAATGTCCTCCATGTAATTTCCTATGCACCACAAGTAAGTGAAACCATATAATAATTGACTCTCTCTGCTTGACTTATTTCCCTCAGCATAATCTCCTCCAGTCCTCTATATTGATAGGAAAGTTAGGCATTCATCCCTTAACATGGCTGCATAATATTCCATTGTGTATATGGACCATATCTTCTTTATCTATTGTCTGTTGAAGGCCTTTTTTGGCTCTTTCCACATTTTGGTGACTGTGGCCATGCTGCTATGAACATTGGTGTAGAGATGGCCCTTCTGTTCACTACATCTGTGTCTTTGGGGTAAATACCCAGTAGTGCAATTGCAGGGTCATAGGGAAGCTCTGTTTTTAATTTCTTGAGACATCTCCACACTGTTTTCAAAGGTGGCTGCACCAACTTGCATTCCCACCAAGAGTGTAAAAGGATTCCCCTGTCTCCACATCCTCTCCAACAGACGTTGTTTCCTGTCTTGTTAATTTTGGCCATTCTAACTGGTGTGAGGTGTTATCTCAGTATGGTTTTGATTTGAATCTCCCTGATGGCTAGTGATGATGAACAATTT
>NW_019160256.1:0-1116 GCF_002288905.1 Enhydra lutris kenyoni | reverse complement strand
GGAACTCCCAAATTAAAATATAGAAAGGATGATTCCATATCCCCTCCTGGGTGGCTCAGTCAGTTAAGCCACTGCCTTGAGCTCAGATCATGATCGCAGGGTCCTGGGATTGAGTCCCCCATCAGGCTCGCTCAGAGGGAGCCTGCCTCTCTCTCTGCCTCTGCCTGCCACTTTGCCTGCTTGTGCTCTTTCTCACTCTCTCTGACAAATAAATAAAATCTTTTAAAAAATGAATTTAAAAACAAAACAAAACAAAAACAAAATACTAGACTCAGCTCTCTACAAACATTGAGAACTTGAGCAAATTACTTGACCTTTAAAGGGTCAATAAAATAAAATAATCAAGTAATAGGATATAGTCATAAAAATGAATCAGACATATTAAAAGGAGTCTAGAGCTCTGAATTTCTTGAGAGGACTTAAAAAGTTCCAGTGATTTAATTTGCGACCTGTGAAACTTATGACTTAAGTTGTCTTCTAGGTGACCTGACAAAAGCCATATATGATGGCTGACAATAGGCAAGAAGACCAAGGTTCAGTTCTCTGTTCCTATCATGGCATTGGCATTACCCTGGCACTGCTGGGAACTGATGACTTTTCAGGAAGAATCCTGTCAAGATAGCTGAGTGAATCTTCAAGACTACCATTTGAATTTAGTCCTGAAAATGTTAAGAAGTATGTAAATAGAAGATCCATTCATCTTCTTCCTAAATGAGGAGTCATACACTGGAAATTAAATTTTTATGCTGGAAGACAAAAAGGTTGACACCGTATTTATGATGGCTGGACCTTCTTTGGCAGGACCTGCAGGAAAAAATTTAAGCAGGAAGTTGAGCAGTCAACAAGCTCATGAAATTCACTAGAGATCAAAACAGTCCCTTTTGGCACTTTAAAGCCTTTCCTCTTATTTTCTGAGGTTATTTAACCTTGCTGCCAGTCCCAACTGTGCATAAATATTTTTGTGGCTTTGAAATCACCATCTTAATGGCATATAGATGCTATACAGTGAGCAATATGAAGTGTATAAATATTCATATCAGTCAAGATGCTGTCACAACTTGGACAGGATGGAACTCCCAAATTAAAATATAGAAAGGATGATTCCATATCCCCTCC
>NW_019160255.1:0-1116 GCF_002288905.1 Enhydra lutris kenyoni | reverse complement strand
CCCAAATCCTAACCCTTGGTGGGGTTGTCCAGGCCACGTGACCCACAACCCGTCTCTGGAATCCCTGTTTGGGCAGGAACCTTAGATGGAAAAGAGCACTCTTCCCTTCCCCCAGAAAAACACCAAACTCTTGGGAGCCTGGCAGAATCCCCAGAAAGGGAGAATATCCCATGGACCCATGTGCTCACCAGTCCATTCTGAGACCATCCTAGGTATACAGTCCAGAGAGAACAGCCTCTGCTACTGCCTCCCAGGCACGCGAATTTCAAATCCTGAGGAGCTGCTTTCAGGGTCTGCACATCGGGCCTGCCATAACCACGCCCCTAATTCTTCCCCGAGTTGCTGTCTGAAGACTTCGTTCCCAAAGCCTTGACGACATGCCCTCTAGGATGGGACCCCCAGAACCACACCGCATCACTGGGCCTGCACTCCCGAGGAAACTCTGCCCGTCTCTGTTGCCCAAACCATCCAGAATGGGAGAAACCTGCAAGGCACCTGAACACCCCTCCCAAATTTCATAGGATGCTCTGGAAAAAATGCGCACTATGAGACACCGTCAGCACCTCCCTCCAGGAAGACACGCACGTCAATGGGCCTGAGTCCGAAGATTCAACCTGACATGCCCCTAGGACCTCACCCAAAACCTAGCTTAGGTTTTCAGGCCTCTGTCCCTCCGGCCTGTTCTAGAAAACCAACATATGGCCCAACGTGGGGTCCCTGAACCATACAGTAGAATCTCTCTGGTCCCGAGTAGGAAAGTTTGCTCTTGGGAACGGGGTCCCACCCACAGGCTAGGAGGTTCTTGCATGGCCCCAGAGCCACCGCCACATTCTAAGGTCTCCCTGGACAACAAGGAGCATTGTGACCCGTCAGACTGAGAACGTCCGTCAACTCAGATCCCTTGGAACTGCGAAGCTCTGGATCAAAGCTGCCCTGTTCCTAGGCTTCAGTGGTAATGGAGGTGGAGTTTCCACGTATCCATTCGGAGAGCTCTGCTATCGAATCTTCCCATACGGGGACCCTGGAGCACTCTAACTTGACTTCCCCTGTCCCGCTGAAGGACACCTTGCTGTTTGGAGCAGCTCACAAGCTCCAACTTCGGAAAGCCGCCAAGGC
>NW_019160254.1:0-1116 GCF_002288905.1 Enhydra lutris kenyoni | reverse complement strand
TAAAGAGCTTATCAAACTCAACACCCAAAGAACAAATAATCCAATCAAGAAATGGGCAGAGGACATGAACAGACATTTCTGCAAAGAAGACATCCAGATGGCCAACAGACACATAAAAAAAGTGCTCCACATCACTCGGCATCAGGGAAATAAATACAAATCAAAACCACAATGAGATACCACCTCACACCAGTCAGAATGGCTGGAAATGACAGATGCTGGTGAGGATGCGGAGAAAGGGGAACCCTCCTACACTGTTGGTGGGAATGCAAGCTGGTGCAACCACTCTGGAAAACAGCATGGAGGTTCCTCAAAATGTTGAAAATAGAGCTACTCTACGACCCAGGAATTGCAATACTGGGTATTTACCCTAAAGATACAAACGTAGTGATCCGAAGGGGCACATGCACCCGAATGTTTATAGCAGCAATGTCCACAATAGCCAAACTATGGAAAGAACCTAGATGTCCATCAACAGATGAATGGATAAAGAAGAGGTGATATATATATACAATGGAATACTATGCAGCCATCAAAAGAAATGAAATCTTGCCATTTGCGACAACATGGATGGAACTAGAGGGTATTATGCTTAGCGAAATAAGTCAATTGGAGAAAGACAACTATCATATGATCTCCCTGATATGAGGAAGTGGAGAAGCAACGAGGGGGGGTTGGGCGGGTAGGAAAAGAATAAATGAAACAAGATGGGATTGGGTGGGAGACAAACCCTAAGAGACTCTTAATCTCACAAAACAAACTGAGGGTTTCTGGGTGGAGGGGGGGTCAGGAGAGGGTGGTGGGGTTATAGACATTGGGGAGGGTATGTGCTATGGTGAGTGCTGTGAAGTGTGTAAACCTGGCGATTCACAGACCTGTACCCCTGAGGCTAAAAATACATTATATGTTTATTTAAAAATAAAATTTTAATTAAAAAAAAGAAATAAGACTTATGAGAAGAACCACTGGGGGAGGAGTCAAGATGGCGGAGAAGTAGCAGGCTGAGACTACTTCAGGTAGCGGGAGATCAGCTAGATAGCTTATCTAAACATTGCAAACACCTACAGATCCAACGGGAGATTGAAGAGAAGAAGAACAGCAACTCTAGAAACAGAA
>NW_019160253.1:0-1116 GCF_002288905.1 Enhydra lutris kenyoni | reverse complement strand
GGCACCTGGGTGGCTCAGTGGGTTAGAGCCTCTGCCTTCGGCTCAGGTCATGATCTCAGTGTCCTGAGATTGAGCCCCACATAGGGCTCTCTGCTCAGCAGGGAGCCTGCTTCCTCCTCTCTCTCTGCCTGCCTTTCTGCCTCCTTGTGATCTCTGTTGGTCAAATGAATAAATAAAATCTTAAAAAAAACCCTACAATTTATAAAGGATAATATCAACGTATTAGGTGAAGTAGGACACAAGCCTGGACTTGGAGATTATTTCAATTTTTTCAGTTGTTTACCATCAGAAATAGGATCATGGTTAAGAATGATAGGACAAACTCATTTATCGCTATTAATCTTAATTATATGTGTTCCTATGTTAACCAGATGTTTACTAAAAATTGAATCTTATGCTGTAAATTGCCCAACTGTGCAGCTTATATTTGCACAGAAGACTATGTCAGATAATTTTAATTGGCATGGATTTTATAGACTAGAAGACTTGGAGAAATTAGTCACAAGACCTCCCCTTACTTGCTCCTACAACTCTGTCACAGAGGGACTAGATGAAACCAGCGCAGGTATTGAAACTATGCTGGCCTTTATATTTTTTAATAATTTTTTTTTATTAACATATAATGTATTATTAACCCCAGGGGTATTTTCTTTCTTTAATATAGAATGGTTTCTGTTTTGCCCTGAGGGTACATGGAAGTAAATTTCTGCTGATTTGTTCTCTATTGTTAGTGCTTAAAATAGTACTTTACTCAAGGAAACTACCAAATTCATATTCATTAAGTGAATCAAGGAATAAATCATTTGAAAGCTTTGGATTGGAAGAAAGAATGACAACCATTACTTAGTCTTTAACTGGAAAAAGTAAAAGTTTTTTTTTTATTTTTATTTTTTTAATTTTTTATAAACATATATTTTTATCCCCAGGGGTACAGGTCTGTGAATCGCCAGGTTTACACACTTCACAGCACTCACCATAGCACATATACTCCCCAATGTCCATAACGCCCCCCCTCCCAACCCCCATCCCCCTATCAACCCTCAGTTTGTTTTGTGAGATTAAGAGTCATTTATGGTTTGTCTCCCTCCCAATCACATCTTGTTTCATTTACTCTTC
>NW_019160252.1:0-1116 GCF_002288905.1 Enhydra lutris kenyoni | reverse complement strand
ACATGCCCCTAGACCTCATCCAATACCTAGCTTAGGTTTTCAGGCCTCTGTCCCTCAGGCCTGTTCTGGAAAACCAACTTATGGCCCAACGTGTGGCCCCTAGCCATACAATAGAATCCCTCTGGTCTGGAGAAGGAAACCTTGCTCTTGAGAACGGGGACCAACCCTCAGCCTAGGAGATTCCTGCATGGCCCCAGAGCCACAGCCACATTCGAAGGTCTCCCTGGACACCAAGCAGCATTGGGACCCGTCAGACTGAGAACCACTGTCAACTCAGATCCCTTGGAACTTCGAACCAGAGGCAGGGGATCAAAGCTGCCCTGTTACTTGGCTGCTGTGGTAACGCGAGGTGGGGTTTCCAGGCATCCATTCGGAGAGCTCTGCTGTCGAATCTTTCCATGTGGGAGACCTCTAAGCTGACTTCCCCTGTCCTTCAGAAGGACACCTTGTGGTTTGGAGCACCTCACAAGCTCCAGGTTAGATAAGCCTCCAAGGCTTCTTGGGGCCACCCGAGCATTCGTTGGCCATCATGGATACAAATTCCAGTGTGAGCAGACATCTCACCCTCGCCCATGCTCAGGTGCTGCAGATCTTGAAACAGCTGCTGCACATTGGAACTGTCATGCCCTCGGTACTGAACATAACCATAGCTTGTGTTTTCAGATTTCGATCCTCACAGGCTTTGCAGGCATGCCCACCACCTTGGGAATTCTGGAGTCACAAAGCTGCCTTCTACCTGGCCAACAGAAAGAAGAAATGTCCTACAGGTCGGCCCAAAACCCCTATGAGCGTCCAACCAAATAGGACTCAAGGGCACCCTAATAACATAGTTAGCCCTGTGAACTAGTGCTCTGTGTAACACAGCCCGAGAACCAATCTCCTGTCGGCCAGCCAGATAGCGGGACCCATATCCTGCTGGTGGGAACTGCCTTGGCCCGAGCCCGTTATATCCATCCAACCTCGATATGCAGGTATCTGACCCCAGAAGATAGTGCAAAACCCTGCCTTTGGGTGTACCTGAAGCACAACAGAGTACTCCTCCTTCCCCATGGCAGGAAAGTGAATGTTGATAAGGTTGTACTACTTGCAGAGTGGGAGCCATCTGCATGGCCCATG
>NW_019160251.1:0-1117 GCF_002288905.1 Enhydra lutris kenyoni | reverse complement strand
AAAATTACACCCATAAAAGACTTTCAACTCCAACCACGGAAAGGCAGTGGGACCCAGGCAGCCAAGGAGGCCTAAGATTCTTTGTCCCAATGATAACATGGTGGGGGAAAAGTGGGACAGGCTAATGGAATTGTGGGCAGCTAATTTCCATGCTTTGGAGAGAAAGAGCCCCTCAAAAGGCACCCCGATATTTGTTCCAAAAACTGGTGACAGTTCAGGGGGCTCCAGGCTGCTAGTCTCCACAGTGAGGATTGTCCATGTCCAGGACAGAATCTCTGAGTGACATCCTGCCCCATGGCTGGCCAGGGTCTGATGGATGAGCCCCAGTATTGTGGGATCCCTTACTGGAGGGGATGAAGGCTTTATGGAAGGACAACTGAGTCAGGGGAGCCTGGATTGGCAGGCTGAAGGGAAACAGTAAGTCAGAGGCCCAGAGCCCATGACAGGAATGTGATCCCTGTGAGCTAATTTTAGCAAGTAAATCTAAGGATTACTGAGTATCATTTTAGAGCATGAATCACGTCAGTCAATCCCCCTAACAATTCCATGTGGAAGGTAGAAATGCTGCCTCTTTTTGATGAAGAAGGAAACCAAGGCTTTAAGAAACTGCACCTTTCCATGATCCACATTGAGTCACAGGCAGGTTTTGAACCCAGGTCTTGCCAGTGTTGTGGTTCCCACCTCACAAGAAGGTTGCATCCAGATGCTTCAGAAGAGACTTCTCAACTCTGAGGTTACATGAGCCTTTGTTACCAGGGAGAAACCTCCTCCTACCCAGACAAAGGCTGGCTGTTAGAGAGTCCTCAATGCCAAGCCACAGCATCATCAGACAAGAGACCCAGGACAAGCCCCAGTCAGAGGTAGCACCACTGCCCCTTGAATTCAGTGAGGTCTCCAGGCCTCGCAGTTGGATGTGGGGCTTTGTGTACCTCTGAGTTCCAGCAGTGAGCCGTGTGGATGGAACACAGTATCCAATGGAAGAGAGACAGCAATTCTAGCCCCTGCTCAGCCTCTTTGTACCTGGGAGACCGCAAGCAGGGCTCTGAAGCTACAGACCCCATCCTTAAATTGGAGAATATAATGAGTACTGCTAAGTGGGATGTAGAAAGAAATGACT
>NW_019160250.1:0-1117 GCF_002288905.1 Enhydra lutris kenyoni | reverse complement strand
TATATGATGTTTTTTTAACCTCCTCTTAACAATACCCTGACTTGTATGTTGGAGTGTTAGCTCTACCTACTGTACAGTTTTGTTAGGTGGTCAGACCAGCTGTTTGCTTTTTCCACTGTAGAAGCTGAGGGAGCCCCCAAAGACTCCTTTGACTCTATCTTTCCTTTTACTGTCCTATATTGTCAAGGGGTAAGTAAATTGCATAAACTCAGCCAGTAGTGTACTTCTGAATGAGAATTTGACTCCTGAGTAAATGCCCCAAGGACAAGTGAGAGAGGTGTTCATCAATCCAGCAATGGATATGTCCTTACAGCGCCAACTTCCTACCCTTCTGCAACAGCTTGGATGGCTACTCATTTTAAAGTCGGTCCTTCTAATTTTCCAGCAGATCGATGAGTGCTGCTACTGCTTCTTCTTCTTCTTCTTCTTCTTCTTCTTCTTCTTCTTCTTCTTCTCCTTCTTCTTCTTTTTCAGTATTTTATTTTAAATTTTATACAAGCATATAATGTATTTTTATCCCCAGGAGTATAGGTCTGTGAATCACCAGGTTTACACCCCATAGCACATTCCCTTCCCAATGTCCATAACTCCACCACCCTCTACCGACTCCCCTCCCCCCAGCAACCCTCAGTTTGTTTTGTGAGATTAAGAATCATTTATGGTTTGTCTCCCTCCCAATCCCATCTTGTTTCATTTATTCTTTTCCTACCCCTCAAACCCCCCATGTTGCCTCTCAACTTCCTCATATCAGGGAGATCATATGATAGTTGTCTTTCTCCGATTGACTTATTTCGCTAAGCATAATACCCTCTAGTTCCATCCACGTCATCGCAAATGGCAAGATTTCATTTCTTTTGATGGCTGCTTCCTTTGTATATATATATTCCACAAAGTAGTCCTTCGTATATATATATACAACTCCTGCTTTATGCATTCATCTGGTGATGGACATCTAGGTTCTTTCCATAGTTTGGTTATTGTGAACATTGCTGCTATAAACATTTGGGTGTACGTGCCCCTTCGGATCACTACATTTGTTTCTTTAGGGTAAATACCCAGTAGTGCAATTGCTAGGTCATAGTGTAGCTCTATTTTCAACTTTTTGAGGAACCTCCAT
>NW_019160249.1:0-1117 GCF_002288905.1 Enhydra lutris kenyoni | reverse complement strand
AGCAATTTGGGGTCTCTTCTGATTCCATACAAATTTTAGGATTGTTTGCTCCAGCTCTTTAAAAAATGCTGGTGGAATTTTGATCAGAATGACATTGAAAGTATAGATTGCTCTAGGCAGTATAGACATTTTAACAATGTTTATTATTCCGATCTATGAGCATGGAATGGTCTTCCATCTTTTTGTGTCTTCTTCAATTTCTTTCATGAGTGTTCTGTAATTCCTTGAGTATAGATCCTTTACCTCTTTGGTTAGGTTTATTCCCAGGCATCTTATGATTCTTGGTGCTATAGTAAATGGAATCAAAAAGAAAAGAGAGAAGACCAAATTAATAAAATTATGAATGAAAAAGGATAGATCACAACTAACACCAAGGAAATAGAAGCAATCATGAGAAATTATTATCAACAGTTATATGCCAATAAGTTAAGCAACCTAGATGAAATGGATGCATTTTTGGAAAACTATAAACTTCCAAAACTGAATCAGAAAGAAATTGACAACCTGAATAGTCCAATATCTAGTAATGAATTTGAAGCAGTGATCAAAAACATCCCAAAAAACAAGAGCCCAGGACCTGAAAGATTGCCTGGGGAATTCTACCAAACTTTCAAAGAAGAAATAATACGTATTCTCCTGAAGCTGCTTCAAAAAATTGAAGCAGAAGGAAAACTTCCAGACTCTATGAAGCCAGCATTACCCTGATCCCCAAACCAGGCAAAGACCGTATCAGAAAGGAGAATTTCAGACTACATCACTGATGAATATGGATGCTAAGATTCTCAACAAGATCCTAGCAAACAGGATCCAACAGCACATTAAAAAGATTATCCACCATGAGCAGGTGGGATTCATCCCTGGGCTACAAGGATGGTTCAACATTCGCAAATCAATCAGTGTGATAGAACAAATTACTAAGAGAAGGGAGAAGAACCACATGTCCTCTCAATTGATGCAGAAAAAGCATTTGACAAAATCCAGCATCCGTTCCTGATTAAAACGCTTCAAAGTATAGGGATAGAGGGAACATTCCTGAACTTCATAAAATCTATCTAGGAAAGACCCATAGCAAATATCATCCTCAATGGGAAGGCTGCAAGCTTTTTCCCATTGAGGA
>NW_019160248.1:0-1117 GCF_002288905.1 Enhydra lutris kenyoni | reverse complement strand
TCCTTCCTCTGCCATTTTGTACAGTGTGGTGTGTTGGTGGTAAACTTTACCATTAAGTGTAGAGATTATAGGATATCAAGGGTAGGACTGTGGTTAGAGAAGAGGAGAACATTACCCAGGCTCCCTGGAGTGGGAGCTGGATACGGTTACTGCTGGCCTTACGATCTGGTTTTCCGAGGAAAGTCTAAAGATGTTCTTGTTTGAGACACACTTGCATTAGGTTGGGTGGTGATACGTGGTGGCTGTTTTGTGGGATTAAGAATGGAAAGTAGGGTGGGGATGGATGTTGAGGAACTAAGAGGTGGACTGTGGCCAATACTGAAGACTGACCCTACTCAGCATCCCTCCAAAGCTCCTTCTATCACAGCTTCTGCTGGGGAGGCTGGAATGCTAGAGAGGGCATCTCCAGACTCTCTTGCCACTAGGATTTCCACAGATCGTTTGGCTTCTGCCAGGGAGATGCCAGCTGGCCAGAAGTGGAAGGTAGAGCCCTGGAAGGAGGTGGCCACGTAGCTTTTCTGGAGGCACTGTTGGGAGGTGTTTCAGTTCCTTTGCAGAAGCTGCAGCGGAAGCCTTATGCCAGGATGGTCCTTGCCTTCTTGGTGCAGAGTGGGAGTGTCAGCCGTTGCCTACGTTTTACAGTCAGGAGGTTTTCCTGACTGTAACCAGCCACAAAGTCCTTAAATCAGCCATGGTAGCAGTAGTGGCAGGAGCCCCCGCCGGTCTAGTTTTGCAGTGAGATTCGTGGTTATTCCTGAAATAGAGTCTGTGTCTCCGTCCTTCAAACAAGTCTGAAGCCAACCTAATCCCCGTAGTCAATCCCCTCTTTCTTTTAATTGAGATGTAATTGACATGCCACTGATACGAGTTCCAGGTGCACAGCGTAATGACTTGATATTTGTATATATCGTGAAACAATCACCGAGAGTCTACTTACCATCCATCACCATGCATAGTGACACACTTTTTTTTTTTTCTGGTGAGAACTTTTAAATCTACTGTCTTAGCAACTTCCAAATACGCAATACAGTATTAACTATAGTCTCCATGCTGTATAAGACATCCCCAGGACTTACTTTTTTTTTTTTAAGATTTTATTTATTTATTTGACAGATGG
>NW_019160247.1:0-1118 GCF_002288905.1 Enhydra lutris kenyoni | reverse complement strand
TCAATGTATTTTCTAATTTTTACTTATCCTAAAAGAGATAAAGGCTCTGATTTTGTCTTAACTATCTTTCAATCTAAGGCTTGAATTTCATTGAATAAAGAGTGTCCAGAAATCTAAAATTTCTTCAGTGGACATCTAGTGACCTGTGGTTGAACCTTGGTTTGCTAGAAATTTTTTTCCACTTACTGGGGGAGAGACAGTGGGCAGTTATATAAAGGAATAGAATTTTTTTGAGATCATTTCAAGCAGGAAGGCACAGAATTAGCTGCTTTAATAACTCCCATGTGGGCAATCTCAATACCAAAATTTTCCAATATCTGAGCACTATATCATTAGTGGGCCACAAAAATCTATTTTTTGATGGTGATAAGTACTTCTTTTAATGAGAACTAATAAAATGGAATAAAATGAGATGGGATGAGAGAGGATAGAATATGGTAGAGTCATCTTGCACATTTTTTTTTCCTGAGGGTTTGGTTCTTAGGAAACAGTAAGAGAGAGAGAGAGAGAGAGAGAGAGAGAGAGAGAGAAATACACACAGAGAGAAAAAGAGAGAGGTAAATCGGTTCTGAAGTAAAATGTGTTTCTCAGTATGGGTTCGGGTCACACAAGTTTGAAAGCCTCTTCTATACAAGAACATTTCTTGGCATCTATCCCTATGGTGTGGACACTCTGCAGTAGAGCTGTTCTGGATACAGTTTTAAAGACACACATACACAGAGGGAGTAGTAATAAAATTCCCATGGCAAGTGTCCATTTAAATAATACAACATTTGAAAACAATTTTATTTTTTTTAAAGATTTTATTTATTTGACAGAGAGAGATCACAAGCAGGCAGAGAGGCAAGCAGGGGAGGGGGAGGAGGAAGCAGGCTCCCTGCCTAGCAAAGAGCCCAATGTGGAACTCGATCCCAGGACCCTGAGATCATGACCTGAGCTGAAGGCAGAGGCTTAACCCACTGAGCCACCCAGGAAGCCCTTGAAAACAATTTTAATTAGATAAAACTTTAACTAGATAAAACTTGTTTCTAATGCACTTAAGCACACATGGGGATTTTCTTTCTACTATGTTTTTTTTTTCTTTTAAAACTGCCCTGTAAGTTGTTTGAGGGTAAGAA
>NW_019160246.1:0-1118 GCF_002288905.1 Enhydra lutris kenyoni | reverse complement strand
GCCGGGGCTCGGGCTGTGTCAGACAGAGCATCAGTTCACAGGACGGCCTAGGATATCAGGGTGTCCTTGAGGGCCATGCTGCTGGACCCTCATCTGGGGATTCTGGGCAGACCCGGAGGGTCTTTCTTCCGTCCGGTGGACAGGCAGAAGGCACCTTTGTTTTTCCAGAATTCCCAATATGGATGGCCTGCTGGCAAGGTGTGTGAGGATGGAAGTCTGAAAACAAAGCTATGCTTATGTTCAGAGCCGAGGCCATAACAGTTCCAATGTGCAGCGTCCGTTTCGAGATCTCAAGCACTTGAGGACGTTCGAGTGTGAGATGTCTGCTCACGCTGGAATTTGTATCCATGATGGCCAACGAATTCTCGTGTGGCATCAAAAACCCTTGGCGGTTTTCCCAAGATGGGGCTTTTTAGCTGCTCCAAACATCAAGGTGTCCTTCAGCGGGACAGTGGAAGTCCAGTTAGAGGGCTCCAGGTCCCCATATGGAAAGATTCGATAGAAGAACTTTCCAAATGGATGCCCCTCCAGAGTGGGCGTGGTCTCATGGGCCATATAGCTGGCTCCCACTCTAGAGTAGTAGAACCATCAAAACATCCACATTATTGCCATGAGGAAGGAGGAGTACTCTGCTGTGATTCAGGTTCCCCCATAGGCAGGGATTTGCGCTACCTTCTCGGGTCAGATACCTGCATTCCCAAGTTCGCAGGAGATGACGGGCTCTGACCAAGACAGAGCCCACCTGCAGGTTATGGGTGGCGCTATGTGGCTAGCTGCCAGGAGGTGGGGGCTCGGGATGTGTCAGACAGAGCATCAGTACAGAGGGCGGCCTACGATATCATGGTGCCCTTGAGGGCCACGTTGCTGGACACTCATGTGGGGATTCTCGGCAGACCCGTAGGGCATTTCTTCCTTCCAGTGGCAGGCAGAAGGCAGCTTTGTTTTTCCAGAATTCCCAATATGGATGGCCTTCTGGCAAGGTGTGTGAGGATGGAAATCTGAAAACAAAGCTATGCTTATGTTCAGTGCCGAGGCCATAACAGTTCCAATGTGCAGCGTCTGTTTCGAGATCTCAAGCACCTGAGGACGATCGAGTGTGAGATGTCTGCTCACGCTGG
>NW_019160245.1:0-1118 GCF_002288905.1 Enhydra lutris kenyoni | reverse complement strand
ACATGAATGGCTTAACTGTCCATTAATAGGAAATCTATTAAGTAAACGATAGTGCCATCATCAGCTGTTTGAAAAGATATTGACCGTTAATATCCATGTTACATTATGCTGTGATAAAGGCAGTTGTGTAACAATTTTTATTGTTCTATATAGTGCTTAATTATGCATTGAAAAGTCCAGAATGATGTGACATACTATTAATAGTGAATATATCAAAAGAATAGGATTGGGAGGGACGTCTGGGTGGCTCAGTTGGTTGGACAACTGCCTTCGGTCAGGTCATGATCCCGGAGTCCCGGGATCCAGTCCCGCGTGGGGCTCCCAGCTCCACGGGGAGTCTGCTTCTCCCTCTTATCTTCCCCTTGCTCATGCTCTCTCTCACTGCCTCTCTCTCAAATAAATAAATAAAATCTTAAAAAAAAAAAAAAAGAATAGGATTGGGAAAAGACGCAATATTTTTTACTTTCTATTTTATATACTTCTATATCCTTCAGGTTTTATTTTTAATTTTCTACTATAAACATTAATGTAAAAGTCTCTTACTCTATTTGTGTGTGGGCATAGATTTTCATTTCTTTGGGGGAAAATACCTAAGAGTGAAATCAGTTAGTTGATACAATCCCATCAGCAATAATCAAGTTTGATAGTATTTGATGTCATTGTTCATGGTATTATTTCTTAATTTCTATTTCTAGTTGTTTCCAGCTGCTATGTAGCAATGCAATTGATTATCGTAAATTGATCTTGCAAGCCTCATATATTTTAGTTGCTGTTTAGTCCTATTCCTTGGAATTTCATATCTACATTTATTTCAACATGATCATGTAGTTTTTTTTTAAGGCAAACATTTCAAAATTCTTTAACTTTTTGTTTAAATTCCACTTAGTTGACATACAGCATTAATACTGGTTTCAGGTGTACAACACAGTGATTCAACAGTTCCATACAACACCCAGTGCTCATCACCTATTTCACCCATCCCCCCACCCACCTCCCCTCTGGTAACCATCAATGTGTTCTCTATAGTCTTGGTTTGCCTCCTTTTTTCTCCTTCTGCTCATTTGTTTTTTGTTTTTTTATTAAATTACTGGCCAAAGCTTGTCAACCCTATTTTTTTT
>NW_019160244.1:0-1118 GCF_002288905.1 Enhydra lutris kenyoni | reverse complement strand
GGCTGTCCTGGGTCACATGTCCATCCCTGAAACAATCACCATGGCCAAGTAGGTAGTTTAGTCTGATAGGCTGGCCTGAACGCCAATCAACATGGCCAGGTAGGTAGTATTTTCTGATTGGCTGTCCTCGGTCATGTGCTCATCCCTGAACCTATCACCATGGCCAGGTACATAGTGCATGCCGATTGGCTGTCCTGGGTCATGTGCTCAACCCTGAAATAATCCCCATGGACACATAGGTAGTGTATTCTGATGGGTTGTCTGGAGTAAGAATCTACATGGCCAGGTAGGTAGCATATTCTGATTGGCTATCCTGGGTCATATGTTCCATCCCTGAACCAATCACCATGGCCAGATAGGTAATGTATTCTGATTGACTGTCCTGTGCACCTATCAACATGGCCAGGTAAGTAATGTATTCTGTCTGGCTCTCCTGAGTCATGTGCTCATCTTTGAACCAATCACCTATGTGAGATAGGTAGTCTTTTCTGATTGGTTGTCCTGGGTACCAATCACCATGGTCAGGTAGGTAGTGTATTCTGATTGGCTGTCCTGGGTCACATTTCCACCCCTGAAACAATCACCATTGCCAAGTAGGTATTTTATTCTTATAGGCTGGCCTGAGCGCCAATCAACATGGCTAGATAGGTAGTATTTTCTGATTGGCTCTCCTCGGTCATGTGCTTAGCCCTGAGCCAATCACCATGGCCAGGTAAGTAGTGTATTCTAATTGGCTGTCCTGTGGGCCAGTCACCATAGCCCAGTATGTAGTATATTCTAACTGGCTGTTCTGGGTCACATGTCCATCCTTGAAATAACCACCATGGCCAGGCAGGTAGTATATTCTCATTGGCTATCCTGGGTCATGTGCCCATCCCCAAACCAATCACCATGGCCATTAGGCAGTGTATTCTGGTTGGCTGTGCTGGGTCACATGTCCATCCCTGAACCAATCACCATGGACAGTATGAAGTGTATTCTGATTGGCTGTTCTGGGTCATGTGCCCAGCCCTGAACCAATCACTATGGTGAGATATTTAATGTATTCTGTTTCGCTGTCCTAAGTGTTAATCACCATGGCCAGATAGGTAGTGTATTTTGATTGACTGTCCTGTGCA
>NW_019160243.1:0-1118 GCF_002288905.1 Enhydra lutris kenyoni | reverse complement strand
TGTTGTCTGCTTGACTTCCTTCTTTCTGGAACCCATGGCCTTCTCATCCCTCTAGCCTTCCTGAATTCCAATCTCTCTTTCCTCACAGCAGTGAGACTCCCATCTTTTCCTTGGAATCTCCTCTGTACCCCCACCATCCAGAACTCCTCCAGGTGAAAAGCCGAGTGAATCCTGGGGCTCAGTTTTTTGTGTTTGCTTGTTTTCCTTCTCACAGGGTTCACAAATGTGCGTTCCTTTTCAATGTTTTCAAGAGTTAGATATAGATAGATAGATAGATATAGATATCTATATTTAGATATAGATAGCTGTATATATTGATAGATATATATATATGTTTTTTTCTTTTCCAATTCCCCATGGGCTTCTGGTTGGTTTCATTTCCTCTAAGAAGGTTTGTATTTGTTTTCTAGGGGTGCTATTACAAGATACCGCAAGCCTAGTGGCTGAAACAACAGAAGTGGACAGTGTCACAGTTATAGAGGCTACAATGTTGGTAGGCAATGCTCCTTTTGTAGGTATTAGGGAAGGATCTGTCCCAGGCCCCTCTCCCAGCTTGAAGGATTGCCCTGGCTTTGGACTTCTTCCCATGGCCTTCTCCCTCGGTGCCTATCGGTGTATCCCCAGTGTCCCCTCTTAGAAGGACACAAGTCCTCCTGAATTAGGGGCCCCAGTCTATTCAAATATGACCTTATCCTGGCTAGCTACATCTCCAGGGACCCTATTTCCAAATAAGGTCATGCTCACAGGTGCTGGGGTTTAGGACTGGGATAGTTTATATGCATACACACGCACACACAGACACACACACACATATATAGGGTTGTATATAGAGAGGTATATATACATATATAAATAGATATATAGATATATATAAATATATATATTTATTCTTATTTTATTTTTATTTATTTTTTTTGCCTAATAAAACATTTAGTTATATATATATATATATATATTTAGTTATATATATATATATATATGTATATAGAGAGGTATATATACATATATAAATATATATATAGATATATATAAATATATGTATATTTATTCTTTTTTTATTTTTATTTATTTTTTTTTTGCCTAATAAAACATTTAGTTCAGATCTCAGTCTTCCTTCC
>NW_019160242.1:0-1118 GCF_002288905.1 Enhydra lutris kenyoni | reverse complement strand
AGCCTTGCTTCCCAGGGTAGGCATGGTTCTGGTGCTCAGCAGGCTTCGGGGCCACAGAGCACTTGGCTGTGGTGAGGGAACATGGGGGACCCATCAGGGACAGCGACATGGTCGTGTACACACCCACCGCAAGGCTGGGCCATGGTACAGGTGCTGTGTGCAGGTCTCCTGGGCACACCTGGCCCTCTCGGAATGGAGGTCTGTGTGCCTGGCGCACCTTTCCTCCACCTCCAACTACCCCTGGAGGAACGGCCAAGTTCAAGCATTTCCGTGTCCAACCCTCAGGGACAGTTGGGAACCTGGGGTCAAGAGAGGCAGGGACTGGCCCAGGACAAAAGACGGGTACACAGTCCAAGGAGCAGAGCTTCCCTCCAGTCCTAGGCAAGCCCCAACCCTCCCATGAGGTTTGCTTTGAGGGTGAGAGCCCCTCAGATCCTTGGGGAGAGCTACACACCCCATCCCATGTGGGGACATGACCTCGGGCATCCCCAGACAGGTAGAGGCAAATGTGCTTGAGCGCACGCACGTACACACACACACACACACACACACACACACACCACTCTTCCCAGCTAGGGGTCAGAGGGGGAGACACCCTGGGAAGATGGTGGGTAACAAGGGGGAAAGAAGAAAGAGGTTGGAGACAGCTGGGCCATGGGGTCAGGACTCCTGGCAAGGACTGAGATCCATAGCATGGGGAGGGGAGACAGGACGGGCTGATGGTCAAGGGGTCCCCAAGGGGCCCAGGGGCTTTGCGTGAGGACAGGGTCTGGGGCCTGGTGTCCATCACCACCCTGGACTACTGGAAGTAGGAAGAGGTACTCCCCCGCAAGTGTGGACAGGGCTACAACACCAAAGGTCTCCCCTTCCTCTTCTGTCAATGGGGCCATAGAGACAGGGTGTCCCTAGGCTCCCACAGGCTGCTAGAAGAGCCTGTTGGCCTTGAATCTCTATTCCGGACCCACTGTGCTCCCAGTCTGGGGAAAATGCTTTGGACTCCCTCGAGGTCCTTCTGAGCAGAGGACAGCCTGGAGGCTCGGGGGGCTGACATTATAGGCTTGCAGAATGTGTCAGAGCACTAGAGCCCTGGTCTGGGGACCAAGGTCAGGACCCTCTTT
>NW_019160241.1:0-1118 GCF_002288905.1 Enhydra lutris kenyoni | reverse complement strand
ATATCATTTAAAGAAATATTGCATCTGAAAGGGAATTAACCTCAGCCATTGAATATCTGTTTTGACGTCTAAAGGAATATTTTTTTCTTTTATAAAAAATAAATCAGCTATATTCCCTCCCATATTGCTTCTGTCCAAGGAAATGACAATGAGTAATCAATTTACAAACCATGTACAAAAGATATTCACATCCTGATGTTTTTCGATTCTGCTGAATATAAACAGATGAAAAACAATCAGATTGTTTCTTATTGAGTTGCAGAATCCAGTCTTGAACCTAAGCAGGACTTGTACATGGAGAATACAGAGATATCAACTTTTATTGGCCAGACCCATTGGATGGAATCTGACTTGTGTCAAGATTTGTGCTAGAATTAAACTTTATTTGGTCCTGAACAGTGACTTTTGAGGTAGGTGTAACCTTAAAATTTTACACATGATAAACCAAAATTCAGACTTTCAGTGACTTTCCTTGATTTTTCTGCTAGCGAGTTATCTTCTTGATGAATATATATATGAATATATATATAAAAGAATATATATGTATAAAAGAAAATGCATATATATATATATAGAGAGAGAGTATATAAATTGATAAACTGACTTATTCTTAAAAAGTGATTCTGACAATAGTAGATATCTTTTTACTTGTTCAAACTAAATATATATATATATATACACACACATATATATAAAATAAACACACACACACACACACACACACACACACACACATATATATATATAAAAGAATGAATGTTTTTAAAATAGAAATTTACTACAGATAGAAGAGGGTCACCGATATATATGACAAGTTCCTTCATGCCCAAATAAACTGGTTTAGTGTTTAAGTTTTGCTCATTTTAAGATCTTTTTCTATTTCCTCTTCTGCTATAATTACCACATTGTCACTCGTTCCCTGAAAATACCCCACTTTAAGGAACGGTGCAGAGAATGTAGACATAATTTCCAGATCCTTCAAAAGAACTTCAGTTACTGTCCTACTCCCAGTACCAAAGTGTTCCCAGGTTACTTTGATCACAAAATACTACACACGTTATCTCCTCTCTCAATCAAGTTATAGATAGGCATATGCAAGACATATTGAGTTTCCTACA
>NW_019160240.1:0-1118 GCF_002288905.1 Enhydra lutris kenyoni | reverse complement strand
AAGTATAGGGATAGAGGGAACATTCCTGAACTTCATAAAATCTATCTAGGAAAGACCCACAGCAAATATCATCCTCAATGGGAAAAAGCTTGCAGCCTTCCTGTTGAGATCAGGAACACGACAAGGATGCCCACTCTCACCACTCTTGTTCAACATAGTATGAGAACTCCTAGCAACAGCAATCAGACAACAAAGAGAAATAAAAGGTATCCAAATTGGCAATGAAGAAGTCAAACTCTCTCTCTTCGTAGATGTCATGATTCTTTATATGGAAAACCCAAAAGACTCCACCCCCAAACTACTAGAACTCAGTGGTGTTCTTATACACTAACAATGAAAATACAGAAAGGGAAATTAGAGAATCGATTCCATTTACTACAGCACCAAGAACCATAAGATACCTGGGAATAAACCTAACCAAAGTGGTTAAGGAACTGTACTCGATGAACTACATAACACTCATGAAAGAAATTGAAGAAGACACAAAAAGATGGAAGACCATTCCATGCTCTTGGGTCGGAAGAATAAACATTGTTAAAATGTCTATACTGCCTAGAGCAATCTGTACTTTCAATGTCATTCCAATAAAAATTCCACCAGTATTTTTCAAAGCAAATAATCCTAAAATTTGGACTTTAGGAGCAAATAATCCTAAAATTTGTATGGAACCAGTAGAGACCGCGAATCGCTAAGGAAATGTTGAAAAACAAAAATAAAACTGTGGGCATCACGTTACCTGATTTCAAGCTTTACTACAAAGCTGTGATCACCAAGACAGCATGGTACTGGCATAAAAACAGACACATAGACCAGTGGAGCATAGTAGAGAGCCCAGATATGGACCCTCAACTCTATGGGCAAATAATCTTCAACAAAACAGGAAAAAAATATACAGTGAAAAAAAGACAGTCTCTTCAATAAATGGTGCTGGGAAAACTGGACAGCTATATGTAGAAGAATGAAACTCGACCATTTTCTTACACCATACAGAAAGATGAACTCAAAATGGATAAAAGATCTCAACATGAGACAGGAATCCATCAGAATACTAGAGGAGAACATAGGCAGTAACCTCTTCGATATCAGCCACAGCAACTTCTTTCAAGATATGTCTCCAA
>NW_019160239.1:0-1119 GCF_002288905.1 Enhydra lutris kenyoni | reverse complement strand
CCCTCTGTTGGCGAACGAACGTTTCTCTCATTCTGAGGCTTCTCCGGAGCGCCGAAAGGCCCGATTGGCGCCGGGGCGTGCGGGGGAGCCGCGTCGCGGACCGAGGTTTCCCCAGGTGGAGGCCCCGACGCTCAGGATCCTGGCCAGGGAAGGCTGAGGGAGCAGGCGAGGAGGGTACGTGTCCGGGGCTCTGGGCAGGACCGGCCCCAGCGGACAGGGTCAGGTAGGGGACAGCCACAGGCTTTGGAGCAGGAGGCCTCGCGCCCGATGGAGCCCGACTCCCAGAAGGATTCCTGGCGGGGTTGGGAAGCGACGGCTCACGATGCCGGGCCGGGCCCCGGGGGCTGCCCTGCAGACGAGCCATGCCCGAAGTGAGTTCGCCGGGCGTTTTCCGGCCAATTCTCACGAGCGTTCTGCCCAAACCGGGATCGGTTTGCGCAGAACGCTCGTGAGAATTGGCCGGCGTTGGGCCGCCCTGCGGTCCGCCCTGCTCCCCGGGGCCGAGGGCCCTTTCTCGCTCGGGGCCTGTCGCGGCCACCCAGAAATCGCGCCCAGACGACGCGGCCCGAACGGGGGTCCCGTCCCATGGGAGGGTTGCCGGAGCAGAGTTGAGGCACGGGTTGGGGCCGGGCGTCCGCCTCCGCCTGTTCGAGCGGTTGGGGCGCCCGAGAGTGCGGAGGCCCTCCGTTGGCGAACGAACGTTTCTCTCATTCTGAGGCTTCTCCAGAGCGCCGAAAGGCCCGATTGGCGCCGGGGCGTGCGGGGGAGCCGTGGCACGGACCGAGGTATCCCCAGGTGGAGGCCCCGACGCTCAGGACCCTGGCCAAGGAAGGCTGAGGGGGCAGGCGATGAAGGTTCGTGTCCGGGGCTCGGGGCAGGCCCGGCCCCAGCGGACAGGGCCAGGTAGGGACCCCCACAGACTTTGGAGCAGGAAGCCTCGCGCCCGACGGAGCCTGACTCCCGGAGGGATTCCTGGCGGGGTTGGGACGCGACGGCTCGCGATGCCGGGCCGGGCCCCGGGGGCTGCCGTGCAGACGAGCCGCGCCCGAAGTGAGTTCGCCGGGCGTTTTCCGTCCAATTCTCACGAGCGTTCTGCCCAAACCGATCTCGGTTTGGGCA
>NW_019160238.1:0-1119 GCF_002288905.1 Enhydra lutris kenyoni | reverse complement strand
CCTCAGGTCCCACAGGGTCACAGAAGGATCGGGGGTGTCTGAGTGTCACAGAGCTTACAGGTATTAGAACGCGGAAGCCGGCTACAGAGACAGAGCCGAGGAGTAAGCTCTAAGCTCGGGGTTACCTTGAACCGGTCGCAGGCTCGGTCAGCTTGGAGCGCGGCCGGAGGCAGGGTGACGGGAGTAATTGGGCGCTGTTCTCTCAGGGCGCGCTGAGGAGTGGGGCCCCGGGCTCTCGGCTCCTCCGGACCGGAGACTGGGAGGCCGCCATCTTCATTCCCGCCCTGCGGAACTCTACGGAAAGCGCTCAGGGAACAAAAGCTCCCGAAAGCAAATCCGAGCAGATTACTCAGCCCGGCCCCTGGTAAGGGCGGTGCAACTCCGCCCGGGGCAAAGATACTTGAGAATCACTACAACAGGCCCCTTCCCCAGAAGATCAACAAGAAACCCAGCCAGTACCAAGTTCACCTACCAAGGAGTGCAGTTTCAATACCAAGGAGAGCAGCGGAATTCAAGAGGAGGAGAAAGCAAAGCACGGAACTCATGGCTTTCTCCCCATGATTCTTTAGTTTTGCTTATTTTTTTTTTTTTTTCTTTTTCAATTTTTTTTTTCTTCTTCTGCTAAATTTTTTTTAACTTTTACCCTTTTCTTTTTTAACGTTATCTAACCAGTTTATCTGATATATATATATTTTTTTCCTTTGTATATTTTTTCTTTATTGGTTTTCTTTTTTAATTGTTTCTTTTTTTTTTTCTTTTTTCTTTTTTCTTTCTGAACCTCTTTTTATCCCCTTTCTCCCCCCTCACGATTTGGGATCTCTTGTGATTTGGCTAAAGCATATTTTCCTGGGGTTGTTGCCAACCTTTTAGTATTTTACTTGCTCCTTCATATACTCTTATCTGGACAAAATGACAAGGCGGAAAAAGTCACCACAAAAAAAAGAACAAGAGGCAGTACCAAAGGCTAGGGACCTAATCAATACAGACATTGGTAATATGTCAGATCTAGAGTTCAGAATGACGATTCTCAAGGTTCTAGCCGGGCTCGAAAAAGGCATGGAAGATATTAGAGAAACACTATCGGGAGATATAAAAGCCCTTTCTGGAGAAATAAAAGAA
>NW_019160237.1:0-1119 GCF_002288905.1 Enhydra lutris kenyoni | reverse complement strand
GATGCCTGGAAACTCCACCTCCATTACCACTGAAGCCTAGGAACAGGTCTGCTTTGATCCAGTGGCTCTGCTTCGCAATTCCAAGGGATCTGAGTTGACGGAGGTTCTCAGTCAGACGGGTCACAATGCTGCTTGGTGTCCAGGGAGACCTTAGAACGTGGCGGTAGCTCTGGGGCCATGCAGGAGCCTCCTAGCCTGTGGGGGGACCCCGTTCCAAGAGCAAAGTTCCTTCTCGGGACCAGAGGGTTTCTACTGTATGGCTCAGGGACCACACGTTGGGCCATATGTTGGTTTTCCAGAACAGGCTGGAGGGACCGAGGCCTGAAAACCTAAGCTAGGTTTTGGATGAGGTCCCAGGGGCATGTCAGGTTTAATCTTCGGACTCAGGCCCATTGACGTGCGTGTCTTCCTGGAGGTAGGTGTTGACGGTGTCTCATACTGCGCCTTTTTTCAGAGCGGCCTATGAAATTGGGGTGGGTTCAGATGCCTTGAAGGTTTCTCCCATTCTGGATGGTTTGGGCAACAGAGATGGGTAGAGTTTCCTCGGGAGAGCAGGCCCAGTGATGCGGTGTGGTTCCGGGGGTCCCATCTTAGAGGGCATGTGGTCAAGGCTTTGGGAACAAAGTCTTTAGACAGCAACTCAGGGTAGAATTAGGGGCGAGGTTATGGCAGGCCCGATGTGCAGACCCTGAAAGCAGCTCCTCAATATTAGAAATTCGGGTGCCTGGAAGGCAGTAGCAGAGGCTTTTCTCTCTGGACTGTATACCTATGATGGTCTCGGAATGGACGGGTGAGCACATGGGTCCATGGGATATTCTCCCTTTCTGGGGATTCTGCCAGGCTCCCAAGAGTTTGGTGTTTTTCTGGGGGAATGGAAGAGTGCTCTTTTCCATCTCAGGGGTCCTGCCCAAACAGGGATTCCAGAGACGGGTTGTGGGTCACGTGGCCTGGACAACCCCACCAAGGGTTAGGTTTGGGTCTAGGGGCACAATAGGTTCTCTCTGTGGGATCGTGGTCTAGCCCCAACAGGCTGTGCTTGAAAGGGGTCTCAGGCTAAGAGTCACAATGCCTTTTTTTGCCCAGTTGCCCCTTCTGAGTGGGCGTGTTCTCATGGGCCAT
>NW_019160236.1:588-1119 GCF_002288905.1 Enhydra lutris kenyoni | reverse complement strand
GATGGAAGTCTGAAAACAAAGCTATGTTTATGTTCAGAGCCGAGGCCATAACAGTTCCAATGTGCAGCGTCTGTTTCGAGATCTCAAGCACCTGCGGACGATCGAGGGTGAGATGTCTGCTCACGCTGGATTTTTTATCCATGATGGCCAACGAAAGCTCGTGTGGCCTCAAGAAGCCTTGGCGGCTTTCCCAAGCTGGGGCTTGTGATCTGCTCCAAACAGCAAGGTGTCCTTCAGCGGGACAGGGGAAGTCCAGTTAGAGGGCTCCAGAGTCCCCATATGGAAAGATTCGATAGCAGAGCTCTCCGAATGGATGCCTGGAAAATCCACCTCCGTTACCACTGAAGCCTAGGAACAGGGCAGATTTGATCCAGTGGCTCTGCTTCGCAGTTCCAAGTGATCTGAGTGACGGATGTTCTCAGTCCGACGGGTCACAATGCTGCTTGGTGTCCTGGGAGACCTTAGAATGTGGCGGAAGCTCTGGGGCCATGCAGGAACCTCCTAGCCATTGGGGGGGACCCCATTCCCAAG
>NW_019160236.1:0-488 GCF_002288905.1 Enhydra lutris kenyoni | reverse complement strand
CTTGTGAACTGCTCCAAACAGCAAGGTGTCCTTCAGCGGGACAGGGGAAGTCCAGTTAGAGGGCTCCAGAGTCCCCATATGGAAAGATTCGATAGCAGAGCTCTCCGAATGGATGCCTGGAAAATCCACCTCCGTTACCACTGAAGCCTAGGAACAGGGCAGATTTGATCCAGTGGCTCTGCTTCGCAGTTCCAAGTGATCTGAGTGACGGATGTTCTCAGTCCGACGGGTCACAATGCTGCTTGGTGTCCTGGGAGACCTTAGAATGTGGCGGAAGCTCTGGGGCCATGCAGGAACCTCCTAGCCATTGGGGGGGACCCCATTCCCAAGAGCAAAGTTTCCTTCTCGGTAAAAGAGGGGTTCTACTGTATGGCTCAGGGACCACACTTTGGGCCATATGTTAGTTTTCCAGAACAGGCCAGAGGGACAGAGGCCTGAAAACCTAAACTAGGTTTTGGATGAGTTCCAAGGGGCATGTCAGGTTGATT
>NW_019160235.1:0-1120 GCF_002288905.1 Enhydra lutris kenyoni | reverse complement strand
CTCATGCAAATATAAAATAAACACATGGTGAAGATTTCAGTTAACACATTAATCGAGGAAATCAGTAAAACATAACAGACAATTCAAAGGAAAATTTGAAGAACCATATCACACACACACACACACACACACACACACACACAGAATACTGAAGATAAAATACCAATAAATGTAAAAGTGGCTTTTTGTAGAGGGTGAGTGTAGAGGGTGGGGGGATCAATTGTATTTCCACCTGGACATAAATAATTTGCATGTCTGTGGACAAGAATAATTTGCATTATTATCATTTATCTCCAAATTACAGAGTTCTATAATAGCTCAAAGACAATGAAAGAGGCCAACCTCAAGAATTCAGAAGATCTGGAATTAGATAAGGCCTAGTTTTCCATTGAAGATATCCAGTAATCTTGTTTGGTCTATTTTAAAATCTTTCACAATGTATCCTGACATATGTGACACTTGAAAATATGGCAGAAATATTACCGTAAGCCTTTTCAATGTCCAGCTAGAGCTGTGGTTCTCAAAGTGTGGTCCCTGAGCCAGCAACAGAAATATCAGATGGAAATTATTAGACACAACAATTCTTAGGACCCATCCCAAACTGAAAACTCTAGGAGCAGGGTCTAGGAATCTGGTTAAATGAGACCTCAGTGTCATTCTAATGCACACCCAAGTTTGTGAAACCACTGATAGATGATCCAACACTTATTACTGGTTAAGAACCAAACTTGGTAAAGTTAGACATTACCTTGTAGGGGACTGAAAAGTTGCAAATGATTCTTATTTGGTGGAGATGAAAATAATCTCTGCTTTGTAGTCAAGACAGCAGCAAAGGCTATCATTCTTGCTTCTTTCCCTTGAAATTATATTTCAGCATTCTGTTTTTCATTGACTATGTGGCAGTTTCTCCTGTCTTTGAACCAGCTTTGTCATCCTGCTGATTCCCTTATTAATGAGGTAAATACATTTGTGACAAGGGCTCACTAAATATTTGGGAACCATCGTTAACTTCATGAAAATTGTATTTTGACATAATGTAACTGAAGTAAGAGGTACTTTGAAACATTAAGGGGAATGAAGTGCAACTGAAGCAATTACAGATTATTATCATCATTAAAGG
>NW_019160234.1:0-1120 GCF_002288905.1 Enhydra lutris kenyoni | reverse complement strand
GCTATGGTGAGTGCTGTGAAGTGTGTAAACCTGGCAATTCACAGACCTGTACCCCTGGGGATAAAAATGTATTATATGTTTATAAAAAATAAAATTTAAAAAAAAAAGAAAGAAAGAAAAAAAGTTTATGGGAAAGACTCCACAGAAAACGAGTTCACTAACTCTGTAACTATCACACATTCTCTAGACACATCTATTCACCTAAAAATGTATCATCATGTAAAGATTTACCGAATGAATATCTTCCTTGAAAACTTCGAAATTTTTCCTGTAAGATAGGTATTGATCTTTCATAACTGATCCTGCCTGGCTTCTAAATGTATTTAGCTTGTTAAGATGGAAACCTGAATATCACTCCAAGCACATCAAAAGAAAGGCGTTAGACAAGTGTGGGGCATGAAAGACACTATCTTTAAGTGAAATGTTATCCCTTGCATTGCACTGTGTGAGAGCCTGCCAACATCATTTTCTGAAAACTTTCATAAATATCTCACAGAGCACTCATCAGTATAAAGGATGAACGTGCAAGACATCTCAGCTAAATATGTGACATGTAGACAGTCATAGAATAAGTACCCAAACAAACAACAAAAAAAGAAATATCCGATGGATCATAAAGTTTTTGTTTGTTTCTGATTGTTTTTTAACCAGCTGCAGAGAAGGATTTCATTTAAGAGTGAGCACGATAGGTACATAAGTAATTTCCCCATGTGTGAGATATCAGAAAGAGGAGGCCAGCAAATTCCACTTCCAGAAAAGGCAAAGATAATAAAAGTTTTTGACTGTTCCACCATCAGTACAAACTAGCCTAAAAGAAAATGTACAGATTTCTGGACCAGTTAATAACAGCAGATGCATTCTTCGGGTTTGGGGAAAAGTCATTCGTGTTTTAAGATAATGGGATCTTTTTGGATAAATTTCAGATATAGGAATGGAAATGAAAGGATCCCATTTTGATTTAAAAGGGTTAAAAACAGGGGTGCCTGGGTGGCTCAGTAAGTTAAAGCCTCTGCCTTCGGCTCGGGTCATGGTCCCAGGGTCGCCTGGGACCGAGCTCCGCATGGGGTGGGGGAGGGGTCTCTGCTCAGCAGGGAGCCTGCTTCCTCCTCTCTCTGCCTGC
>NW_019160233.1:0-1120 GCF_002288905.1 Enhydra lutris kenyoni | reverse complement strand
CCTCAGGAGAGTCCAGGTCAACTCAGCCGTCTGGGTAGATCGCCCAAGTACCCGCAGATTGGACCTGCCTTGTCCTACCAGCCAGTGGGAATGGGAGGTGGCGGTCCCAGGCACACATGCTTAGATCCCTGCCCTCGAGTCTTTCCGTATGGGGCGTCCTGGTACATCCAATAGGACTCGCCTGCCCGCAGAAGGCAACCGTGAAGTTTGGAGCAGCTCACAACTCCCAGCGTGGCATAACCTCCCTGGACTCATCATGCCCCCACCCCCTGCATGAGGGGCCCTCATGGACTCAAATTCCAGCCTGAGGCAACGTCTGACACTCGCCCTGACTTCAGATATAGGACCTCTCACTTCAGCCACTGGAGAGTAGGCCTGTCGTGTCCTCGGCCTCAAACCAGACCCTAGCTTCTCTTATCGGACTTCCTTCTTCACGCTCATGGCAAGCAAGCCCTACAGATTAGGAATTCCGAGACCACAACGCCGCCTTCTGCCTGCCCACCAGAAGTAAACATTGCCCTATGGGGCTAACCAAAACCCCAAATGACGTTCAACCTGCTCGCTCTCGACCGCACCCCAGATGGATAGGCTGCCCTGGGCACTGATGCTCTGTCTGAAAAGCCTGGGGCCAGAGATCTCGACAGAGTAGGAGACAGCTGGCCGCACACTCAGCCCATCGGACACGCCATGGCCTTAGGCTCTCTACTCTTCACAACCTCGTTTTCAGACATCTGAACCTAGACCATCTATCAAATTCCTGCCCAGGTGTGTACCGGAAGCACAAATCCGAACTCCTCCTTCCCAATGGCAGCAAAGCCTGCTGATGGCAGGGGGTCACACCTTCAGGGTAGGAGAAACTTTCGTGGCCCATGATGCCACGGCCTACGTTGAGTCCCGCCTTGGGCACAAACTCGCCTTGGGACCCTCAGCGGGAGCCACATGTTCAAGGAAATCCTCTCAGGGCCTGGACCATGAGCCCGCTTAAGTGGCTTGCCATGGCCCTGGGCTCCCAATCCTCATGACAGTTCGAGATTTCCAGGCGCCCCTACCCAGGGCTCTGCTCTGGATCCCTCTCTTGGAGAGAGACCTGAGCCAGACAACAGGACTCCACCCTTGCCAC
>NW_019160232.1:0-1120 GCF_002288905.1 Enhydra lutris kenyoni | reverse complement strand
CTGAGAACAGGTTGGGACTGGATGAATTTGCAGGCAGGAGGGTGGGCGTGTGTACCAAGACCCAGGATCGGTCCCCTGTCCCACTGCTCAGCCCTCACCTGGCCCTGCAACTTTGCCACTCAGGCTCTGTCTGCATCCGTGCTTCTCTCTCAGCCCAGGAATACCAAGTCCTCATGGACATCATGCTGCTCTAGGTGGCAGCAGAGAATTACTGCCTAGAGCCCCAGCATCTATTCATGGCCTGTTTTCAATGTGGAAAATACAGGATGATTTCTTTTCCTCCCTCAAGCAATGAAATGAGATAGCCTGAACATGATGTATTTCTCAGGGCACAATGCCATTTTTATTTCAGCCCTAAAGAGGTTTTCAAACATGCTTTCACCAGTTCTTGTCTTCTGGCCTTTCTAGTCAATTCGGATCACTCTTGATAGGGTGGCAAACTCTTTTTTTTTTTTTTTTTTTTTCCAAG
This sequence comes from Enhydra lutris kenyoni, assembly GCF_002288905.1. Classification (NCBI taxonomy): domain Eukaryota; kingdom Metazoa; phylum Chordata; class Mammalia; order Carnivora; family Mustelidae; genus Enhydra; species Enhydra lutris. The sequence goes on along the minus strand of NW_019160232.1, from coordinate 651 downwards.
CTGAGTCACCTCAAGCAGGTAACATCCGTACTTGCCACAGGAGTTACTACACAGGAGTGTGCACCCTCCATCATCTATAAGGGCCTCACTACACATTTTCCAGGCAGGTGGCATGGACAATTGTGGCTGATGCTTTTACCATTCATGACATCAATTTCTTTTGTTCACTTGTGGGATAACTATGGTCAGGGTCTCCATCTCACTCATGGAGGTGCTATAGCTCTCCAGCTCACCAGCAAACATGGCCCTCCCCTCTCTCCCATGGAAGAACCTGCAGAACTAAGTGACCATGAACTGGGAAAACACAAGAAGTATACAAAGGTCTTACCTGAATTCAGCTCAGCATGGCAATTTCAGACTGGTCCCACTTTGGGTTTGATCCCAGTGTCCTCGAGTCATTCTAACCTTCTTGGCAATTAACTCCAGACAGTGGTTCACCATGATAGAGGGATTAGAAGTTCTTTGGAGACAGGTGTCACCACACCACTTTCATCACCCTTTGTCGTGGAAGACTATGTCCCCCATTTGATTAAGATACTCTTCAAACATTAGTGGAGCAGAGTGCAATAAAAGGCTCACTTTGAAGAATAGCTGAGCTTGGGGGCATGTCCAGTCATATATCTCACTGCTCCCATCATCCACACAGGTGGT
>NW_019160231.1:0-1120 GCF_002288905.1 Enhydra lutris kenyoni | reverse complement strand
ATCCTGGAGGCACAGAGAACTTCCCTCAAAATCAATAAGAATAGGTCCACACCCCGTCAGCTAATAGTAAAATTTATAAGTCTTAGCGACAAAGAGAAAATCCTGAAAGCAGCCCGGGAAAAGAAGTCTGTAACACACAATGGTAAATATATTAGATTGGCAACAGACTTATCCACAGAGACCTGGCAGGCCAAAAAGAACTGGTGTGATATATTCAGAGCACTCAAGGAGAAGAACATGCAGCCAAGAATACTATATCCAGCTAGGCTATCATTGAAAATAGAAGGAGAGATAAAAAGCTTCCAGGACAAACAAAACCGGAATATTTGCAAACACCAAACCACCTCTACAGGAAATATTGAAAGGGGTCCTGTAAGCGAAGAGAGACCCCATAAGTAGTAGATCAGAAAGGAACAGAGACAGTATACAGTAAGAGTCACCTTATAGGCAATACAATGGCACTAAACTCATATCTCTCAATAGTAACCCACAATGATAATGGGCTAAATACCCCAATCAAAAGACAGAGGGTATCAGAATAGATAATAAAACAAAACCCATCACTATGCTGCCTCAAGAAACTCATTTGAGACCCAAAGACACCTCCAGATTTAAAGTGAGGGGATGGAAAACATTTACCATGCTAATGGACATCAGAAGAAGGCTGGGGTGACAATACTTTTATCAGATCAATCAGACTTTAAGCCAAAGACTATAAAAAAAGATGAGGAAGGACACTGTATCATACTCAAAGGGTCTGTCCAACAAGGAGATTTAACAATTTTAAATATCTATGCCCCTAAGATGGGAGCAGCCAACTATATAAACCAATTAATAACAAAATCAAAGAAACACATCGACAAGAATACAGTAATAGTAGGGGACATAACACCCCTCTAACTGAAATGGACAGATCATCCAAGCAAAAGATCAACAAGGACATAAAGACCTTGAGTGACACACTGGACACAGGGACATAACAGATAGATTCAGAACATTCCATCCCAAAGCAACAGAATACACATTCTTTTCCAGTGCACCTGGAACATTCTCTAGAATACATCACATCCTGGGTCATAAATCAAGTCTTGACCAGTATCAAAAGATTGGGATCATTCCC
>NW_019160230.1:0-1120 GCF_002288905.1 Enhydra lutris kenyoni | reverse complement strand
TCGCCCTGTGAACTAAAGCTCTGTGTAACACAGCCCGAGACCAATCTCCTGTCGGCCTGCCACATAGCGGGACCCTTATACTGCTGGTGGGAATTGCCTTGGCCCGAGCCCATTAATTCGATCCAACCTGGATATGCAGGTATCTGACCACAGAAGGTAGTGCAAAACCCTGCCCTTGCGTGTACCTGAAGCACAACAGAGTACTCCTCCTTCCCCATGGCAGGAAAGTGAATGTTGATAAGGTTGTACTACTTTCAGAGTGGGAGCCACCTGCATGACCCATGAGACCACGCCCACTCAGGAGGGGCAACGGGGCACAAACAGGCATTACGACTCTTAGCCTGAGACCCCTTTCAAGCACAGCCTGTCGGGGCTGGACCAGGATCCCACAGAGAGAACCTATTGTGCCCCGAGACACAAATCCGAACCCTTGGTGGGGTTGTCCAGGCCACGTGACCCACATCCTGTCTCTGGAATCCCTGTTTAGGCAGGAACCCTGAGATGGAAAAGAGCACTCTTCCCTTCCCCCAGAAAAACACCAAACTCTTGGGAGCATGGCAGTATGCCCAGAAAGGGAGAATATGCCATGGACCCATGTGCTCACCCGTTCATTCCGAGACCATCCTAGGTATACAGTCCAGAGACAAAAGCCTCTGCTCCTGCCTCCCAGGCACCCGAATTTCATATCCTGAGGAGCTGCTTTCAGGGTCTGCCCATCGGGCCTGCCATAACCTCGCCCCTAAATCTTCCCCGAGTTGCTGTCTGAAGACTTCGTTCCCAAAGCCGTGACCACATGCACTCCAGGATGGGATCTCCAGACCAAACAGCATCACTGGGCCTGCTCTCCCGAGGGAACTCTGCACATCTCAGTTGCCCATACCTTCCAGAATGGGAGAAACCTTCAAGGCACCTGCACCCACTCGAATTTCATAGGCTGCTCTGGAAAAAATGCGCAGTCTGACTGACACACCTTCAGCACCTACATGCAGGAAGAAACGCACATCAATGGACCTGAGACTGAAGATTGAACCTAACATGCCCCTAGAACCTCATCCAATACCTAGCTTAGGTTTTCAGGCCTCTGTCCCTCCGGCCTGTTCTGGAAAACCAACATATGGCC
>NW_019160229.1:0-1121 GCF_002288905.1 Enhydra lutris kenyoni | reverse complement strand
CCCCCAATTCATAGGCTGCCCTGGGCACTCATGCTCTGTCTGACACCGCCTGAGGCCAGTACCCCCGCCAGACACACCGACAGCTGGCCACACATCCAGCACCATGGACCCGCCATGGCCTGAGGCTGCCATCTCTTGCCGACCTGGCTTTTGAGGCATCTGAACCTAGACATTATCTCCAATCACTGCACAGGGGAGAACCTGAGGCCCAATCATAACTCCTCCTTCACTTGGCAGGATACCTTGCTGTTCGCATGGCTTCAAACTTTCCGAGTAGGAGAAACGTGCATGGTCCATGAGGACACGCCCAAGCTTGAGGGCCGCCTTGGCCATAAACACACATTGTGACCCTCAGCGTGATCACCTGGGCAAGCAATGCCTCTCAGAGCCTGGACCAAGAGCCAACATATGGGGTGGACCATGCCGCTAGGGCCCCAATCCTAACCAGAGGTTGGGTTTTCCAGTCATGCATGCACAGGGCTCTCCTCTGGAATGCCTGTTTTAGACGGACACACGAGGCAGAACACAGGACTCCTCCCTTCCCACAGAATGACCCCAAACTCTTCCGAGCCAGGCTAAATCCACGGACAGGGAGACACGTCCATGGAAATGAGCCCACCCCTCCATTTCATCGACATCCTTGACACAAAATCCAGAGACAGAGGCCTGAGCGAACGCCTCCCACTTGCCCTTCTTTCATATGCCAGGAGCTCCCCTCACGGCCTGGAGATCGGACCTGCCATACCCTCAACCCCAAACCGAAAGCAACGTTGTGTTTTCACACATCTGTCCCACAACCCTCGGCCATACACGCTCCTAGCTGGGGCTTCTGGACCAACGGCACAAGTGTGGCCTTTCCTCTCCAAGGAAACGGTGCCCATTCCATTGGACACATCACTACACATTAGGAGGCTCTGACAAGGCCCCCAAGGCCATCCCAATCATGCAGGCCACCCTGGACATACAGGGGTATTCTAACACAAGCTGAGCATCTACCTCCAAGCAGATACACAGACACATGCCCCCAAGACACAGGATTGAACGGGATAGGCCCCTAGGCTCAAATCTGAACCCTAGAGTTGGTATCCAGTCATCTCTCCTCAGAGGCCTGTTTTCCAATA
>NW_019160228.1:0-1121 GCF_002288905.1 Enhydra lutris kenyoni | reverse complement strand
AAGATTTTATTTATTTATTTGACAGAGAGAGAGAAAGATCACAAGTAGGCAGAGAGGCGGGCAGAGAGAACAGGGAAAGCAGGCTCCATGCTTAGCAGAGAGCGTGATGTGGGGCTCGATCCCAGGACCGTGAGACAATGACTTGAGCTGAAGGCAAAGGCTTAATCCCCTGAGCCACCCGGGCGCCCCAGCATTTACTGTTCTGGTGTCTAGGCCTTTCTTTCCTAAGTCAACACTTCACAGATTAGGTCAATTTGAGGTGGTTTTTTGCACTGAAGTAGAAAAGTTTTTTTTTTTTTTTTTTTTTAAGATTTATTTATTTATTTGACAGAGAGAGAAATCACAAGTAGGCAGAAGTAGGCAGAGAGGCAGGCAGAGAGGGAGAAGCAGGCTCCCTGCTGGGCAGAGAGCCCGATGTGGGGCTCGATCCCAGGACTCTGGGATCATGACCTGAGCCGAAGGCAGAGGCTTAACCCACTGAGCCACCCAGGCGCCCCTGAAGTAGAAAAGTTTTAATCTGTTTTGGTTACATGCCAACTGCATTATCAGGCCTCATTATATTTACATTGCTTTGTGGGTTACAAGGAAAGTTCCTTTAGACACTGTACGAATTTCAAGCTTTATTTTGAGAAAATAATTAATATTTTGTTAATGTTCCAAGGATTATGTTAGAGCAAAAATGGTAGCTTAGCTTCTGTTAGTGGTTGGTTTTCCAGACATCTAGAAAGTTACACCAGTCCAATTATAAAACTTAAAAACATGTAAAATAATTTTATAGTAATAATACAAAGTGAAATAGTCCGCTATTTCAAAGACACACTAATAAATTTATGAAAAATTTATATATAATACATAAGTATATAAAAAATTGGGGCTCCTGTGTGGCTCAGTTGGTTAAACATCTGCCTTCAGTTCAGGTCATGATCTCAGGGTCCTGGGATCGAGACGTCTGCACCTTCCCCCACTTGTGTGCTTTCTCTCTCCCCCTCTCAAATAAATAAAATCTTAAACCATAAGTGACTCTTAATCTCACAAAACAAACTGAGGGTTGATGGGGGGAGGGGGGTTGGGAGAGGGGGGATGGGATTATGGACATTGGGGAGGGTATGTGCTATGGTGAG
>NW_019160227.1:0-1121 GCF_002288905.1 Enhydra lutris kenyoni | reverse complement strand
TGCAGGACTCGATCTCACAACCCTGAGATCATGACCTGAACTGAAATCAAGAGTCCTACGCTTAACCAACTGAGCTAGGCAGGTGCCCCAGGCACCTAACACTTTGTAAGCAGTCAGTGAGCACCATTTTTCCTTCTCCCTTCCTAATCCCCCACCATCCAGAGCAAGAAATACAGGTGGGATATGATGAAAACTAATACATAATTAGAAAATATAGTTTTTAGAGATAGCATTTATAATAGCAACTACAGAAACATAAAGCACCCAGAAATAAATCTAGAAGAGTGCAAAACTTTATGAAGAAAATTACAATCTGTATTGAAAGACATTAGGAACAAAAAAATGGAGAGAGGTAGCATGTTTATGGCTGGAAGGACTCAGTATCATAATGATATCATCTTCCCGAATTAGACTATAAATTCGGTGTAACTCCAATCAAGTCTCAAGAGTATTTTTGTGTAACTTTGAAAGTATAAAATGAATATGAAGACAAAAAGCCAAGAAAAAAAAGCACCAAGACATTTCTGAAGAAGGACATTATGGGGATCTGTCCTGCCAAATACCAAGACTTACTATAAAGTTATAATAATAAAGAAATTTGGTCTGGACAAAGAGTAGACAAAACATACACCTAGAAACTGACCCCAAGTGCCTCAGTGACTCTTTTCTATACGGAGGAAAATTAGGAATAAAATAAATTGCTACCTTGCACCATACTCTCTCTCTCTCTCTCCACGTGGATTACAGAACTTAATGAGAAAGGCAAAACAATAAAACTTTTAGAAGATAATAAAGGAGAATATCTTTAGGACATTAGGATAAAAAAAAAGACTTTCTTAAACAAGACGTAAAAAGTACTAACCATCAGAGAAAAGATTGATAAATTCAACCACATTAAAATTACTAAGTTAGATAGCAGAAGGTTGGCAAGACTCCAACTTCTATGTAGCCTATAAATCTATTCAGTTTCCCAAAGGAATAAATTACAGTAACCCTTTTGCATTCACTATGTTCTAACAATACATACCAGAGCTCAGATTCAGCATATGGTTGGCCCATCTTTGACTTCATCCCCAATTGGATTACGGGCACTTCTGGTTTAATTTTAATGTCTGAATGGT
>NW_019160226.1:609-1121 GCF_002288905.1 Enhydra lutris kenyoni | reverse complement strand
CACCTGGGGAAACCTCGGTCCGCGCCGCGACTCCCCCGCACGCCCCGGCGCCAATCGTGCCTTTCGGTGCTCCGGAGAAGCCTCAGGATTAGAGAAACGTGCGTTCGCCAACGGAGGGCCTCCGTACCCTCGGGCGACCCATCCGCTCGAACATGCGGAGGCGGACGCCCGGCCCCAACCCGTCCCTCAACTCTGCTCCGGCGACCCTCCCCTTGGCCGGGACCCCCGGTCGGGCCGCTTCGTCTGGCGCGTTTTCTGGGTGGACGCGACAGGCCCCGAGCGAGAAATGGCCCTCGGCCCCGGGGAGCAGCGCGGTCCGCAGGGCTGCCCAACGCCGGCCAATTCTCACGAGCGTTCTGCCCAAACCGATCCCGGTTTGGGCAGAACGCTCGTGAGAATTAGCCGGACAACGCCCGGCGAAGTCACTTCGGGCGCGGCTCGTCTGCAGGGCAGCCCCTGGGACCCGGCCCAGCCTGGCATCGCGAGCCGTCGCATCCCAACCCCGCCAGGAA
>NW_019160226.1:0-509 GCF_002288905.1 Enhydra lutris kenyoni | reverse complement strand
TGCGTTCGCCAACGGAGGGCCTCCGCACCCTCGGTCGCCCCAGCCGCACGAACAGGCGGAGGCGGACGCCCGGCCCCAACCCGTCCCTCAACTCTGCTCCGGCGACCCTCCCCTTGGACGGGACCCCCAGTCGGGCCTGGTCGTCTGGGCGCGTTTTCCGGGTGGCCGCGACAGGCCCCGAGCGAGAAAGGGCCCTCGGCCCCGGGGAGCAGGGCGGTCCGCAGGGCTACCCAACGCCGGCCAATTCTCACGAGCGTTCTGCCCAAACCGATCCCGGTTTGGGCAGAACGCTCCTGAGAATTGGCCGGACAACGCCCGGCGAAGTCACTTCGGGCGCGGCTCGTCTGCAGGGCAGCCCCCGGGGCCGGCCCGGCATCGCAAGCCGTCGCGTCCCAACCCCGCCAGGAATCCCTCCGGGAGTCCGTCTCTGTAGGGCGGGAGGCCTCCTGCTCCGAAGCCTGAGGGGGTCCCCTACCCGGCCCTGTCCGCTGGGGCCGGGCCTGCCCCGA
>NW_019160225.1:0-1122 GCF_002288905.1 Enhydra lutris kenyoni | reverse complement strand
AACCATGAACCTTCATGACTCTGCAAGTGAGTGACTTCTTAAATTTTGCACCTTAAGGGCCTAAGTGTGTCTCAGTCTGATAGTTCTGTTAATTTATCTATTTATTATTTCTATAAACTTACAATTGAAAGATAAAAGAGGGCATTTCCAGGCTATTCCAGTTTCCCAACCACAGGTTCCTGAATGCCCTTCCTTTCATACAAAGAGTATTATTTGTGTTTGGACTTTGTTCTTCTTTAAAATGATGTTGGCTATTCTTGATCTTCAGCACTTTTAAGTAAATTTAGAATTGGTTTGTTGATATCCACAAATTAACTTCATGAGATTTTGACTGGGATTGTTTTGAATCTACAGACAAATTTGTGAAGAACTACATCTTGACTATATTGAATCATTTTATGCATGAATAAGGAGTCTCTCCCATTCTCTTGTTCATCAATACTTTCCATCAGCGATTTGAGTTGTTCTTATATAGATAAAAGGGTATTCTCAAAATGGTTATGTTTCCCTTTCTCCTGCTAGTGGCATGAGGAAATTTTTCTTCACTATTAACTATGAGGACCTGGTAGAGCCCCTGGAGGTAAAACTCACAAATTTATAGAGGCTCCCTATGGCTTGGTTCCCTTGGAGCGTGTTTTTGATTTGTGGGGCTTTTCTCCGATTAGAGTTCTTATCAGAGTCATATCCACACTAAACCGTCAAGCATTCACAAATTACAGCTCAGGTTTCCCAGCCCCAAGACTGGTTTCTGGGGAAATTTCTGCTCTGGAAAGTTGCATTTCTCTGTATCTGCCTGTCTGCAAGGAGGAAAGCACCTGCATCCTTTCCAGAAATACAATGTTACCTTGTTTTGCTTACTTTCCAAGTTAAACACATCCCATAGTTCTTTATAAATATTGTAAATTTGTTCTAACAAAAACCTAGGTGGTAAAAATATTCATCACGTGCATTTAAATAAATATTGCTCTTAGTCTATGTAACAGATTGTCCCCAAGTTTGGTTTTTTCTCCTGCATAAATGTTAGTTCCGTATGTTTCCATCTTCTTATGTCAAGGCTTCACCACTTTTGTATCCATTGAGAGTTCAAGTAAAACATTTTAATATTGGTTATTATGAAATTAG
>NW_019160224.1:0-1122 GCF_002288905.1 Enhydra lutris kenyoni | reverse complement strand
GCAGGCAGAGACAGAGGGAGAAGCAGGCTCCCTGCTGAGCAAGGAGCCCGATGACCTGAGCCGAAGGCAGCCGCTTAACCAACTGAGCCACCCAGACATCCCTGATTTGTAACTTCTTAAGGTAAAAACGACATACAACCCTACACCAAATGCTCCTTCCCTGGATGCTCTCTTCTTTGTGAAGACTGTGTACTGCAGACAGTTGTGTTCACTGGGGCTCCAATAACAATCTTTTCCCTTCTCTTTTACATTAAAAAAAAAAAATTCTTCATTTTCCACTGACAGCAGTAACATTTTAATAAACAAATTACTCAGCATGCACTTAATAATGGATATATGCTTAACACATTATTTATATTACTAACATGTTCCCTATAAATTAAAAAATAATAATTTTAATATTGTTGCTCTGATATTATACTCTGCCTCCTTAAGACACCAAAAATTCATAAGTAGCACATCATTAATGATGTCTCGCAGTTTAATATTTTCAAAAACATTTTGTTTATATCTACTTTACTATCAGAGTAAAAGTCTAGTTAATAAAATTTGCAGCTTAAAAATGATGTTGCTGGGGCGCCTGGGTGGCTCAGTGGGTTAAAGCCTCTGCCTTCAGCTCGGGTCATGATCCCAGGGTCCTGGGATCGAGCCCCGCGTCGGGCTCTCTGCTCGGCAGGGAGCCTGCTTCCCTTCCTCTCTCTCTGCCTGCCTCTCTGCCTACTTGTGATCTCTGTCTGTCAAATAAATAAATAAAATCTTAAAAAAAAAATGATGTTGCTGAAAATATGCCATCTCTACACACTGTTAAGCAAGAACACACAAGGTAAGTGTATTAATTAAACATAACAATTACTTATGTTTTTTAAAACAGAAAAACAGCAACTGAACCAAGACCAACACAAGTCAACTTTAATAATGCAACAAAAACAGGGCACTGGGTGGCTCAGTGGGTTAGAGCCTCTGCCTTCGGCTCAGGTCATGATCCCGGAGTCCTGGGATCGAGCCCCGCATCGGGCTCTCTGCTTAGCAGGGAGCCTGCTTCCTCCTCTCTCTCTCTGCCTGCCTCTCTGCCTACTTGTGATCTCTGTCTGTCAAATAAATAAATAAAATCTTAAAAAAAAA
>NW_019160223.1:0-1122 GCF_002288905.1 Enhydra lutris kenyoni | reverse complement strand
TAGGGAGAAAAGGGTTTAAGGGTATGAAGAAATTGGGTGAGTAACTACAAGAATTTAGGGAAGAAAGGATAGGAAGTGAGTAGTTAGGTTGTTTTCTGATATCCTGTCAGTTTGTGTCAGCTTACTCTGAAGTTCATAATCTGAGTGTTACTGCCTTTTGACACAATTTAATTTGAAATGTTCATTAGTTTCTAACTACCACCCTTATCTTTTGGGAACTCTTTGTGTAGCCAACAGGGGAGCACTTACTTACATTCCTTTGGAAGTAGAATTTTAATAGGTATAGTTTAAAAGTTTTTAAAAATTATCTTTTCTGATAATAAAAATAATACACATCATTGTAGAGTTTCTCTAAAGAACACAGTAGGAAATATCATTTATAAGTCTACAGATAATATAAACATTTTGATGTATTTCCTGCTTTTTATGGATGCTTCTGTTACAAAATTAATGTGCTATTTTTTTTTAAAAAACTAATGTCATTAGCATTGAGTGGACATGTTTTTTGAAAATCAATCTGAATATTCCATTCTGATAAAATGAGAAGCAGAACAAGTATTTTTATTTATAAATAAGATTTCCATTGGCTTCTCATGCGCTTAGAGGTTTTGATTTCCATTCTTATAAAGAGTAGAACCTCTGTAGAGTAATAGAAATTTTCTATTAAGCAAACAAAAGCAGCACAATACAACAATGCCTATTTTAAGGGTAAAACTATGAGAAATAAGTGTGATTGAAATACTCAAAATAGTGTGTCTGTTTTGCAGCATGGTGCCTGGCACTTAATTTTTTAGTTTGTAACGATCCATTAAGTGATGGAACAAGGCAAGGTAGGAGAGATTAAAATTCTGAATGCAGTGTCTCATGACAGAGATCCTTTTCTTCTTCTTTTTATTTTTTATTCTTTATTTTTTTAAAAGATTTTATTTTATTTATTTGATAGAGATCACAGGCAGGGTAGAGGCTTTAACCCACTGAGCCACCCAGGTGCCCCAATCCTTTTCTTCCTTCCTTCTTGGGGTTCCTGGGTTGCTCAGTGGGTTAAGTCTATGCCTTCAACTCAGGTCATGATCCTAGGGCCTGGGATGGAGCCCTACATCGGGCTCTCTGCTCAGCGGGAGG
>NW_019160222.1:0-1122 GCF_002288905.1 Enhydra lutris kenyoni | reverse complement strand
CTGGTGTTTCTCTCTCTTCCTGCAGGGAGAGCCCCAAATGTCCTTTCTCTTAGGATATCTTCTGTGCCTGGTTATCTCCATGTTATGGCAGAGAAAACAGGAATTTATGACGATGGCGTCTAATAGAGCATCAGATCAAGTGGACTTCCCCTTATCTGACTTTGGAGGAGGATAGGGGCCCCATGAGGAAGCACAGCCCCCTCTCTCAGACAAGCTTAACTTGAGGGATACCAAGGTTGGGGTTGCCAGGGTCAGGGGGTCACAGCTAGAAAATCCTGAATGGTGGGGTTGAGCTATATCCAGTGTCAAAGCCCCTGGTTGAGGCTCTGTCCATCCTGCAGCTTCCATGAGCAGCCAGTGTGCTTTGTAAAGGGCTGTCATGTTCACACAAGTTCAACAGGTTCTTGCTGTTGCCACTAAAACTATATCTGGATGAACACTTGTCTTAACTCCCTGACCAGCACTGTTTTTGGATGTTCCTCCCTGAGAGGATGGGGTTCAGTCAGGAATGGCAGGAGTGTCCTGGCCTGCACCCCTCTGCTGGCATGGAGGAGGGTCTGGTTGCTCTAGTTAGCATCTGAGTTAAGGAGCACGAGGCACTGAAGTGGCCTGAGCGTGTCACCAGACAGGGCATGGGTGAGGTGTGTTCCAGGACACAAGGCAGGGAAGCTTGTGGGAGTGGACATATGAGGAGGGTTTCTGGACAGGCTTTTCCATGCTCTGTGGTCACTCCCAATACCCTGATGGCATCACTGTTGCCTTGTCCTCCTCATGATTTCAGGTCTCATCTATAGAATCCAGGATCCCTCCTTTCCAAAGGAATGCTTCTCCTTAATAAAGAGAGCATAGAGGAGCCAGCAGCCAGTCCCCAAAAAATGTGGTTAAAGTGTTTTTTAGTATTGGTGTTTATAGGAATCATTTGTAGAGAAACAGAGATTCGTGGCACAGACATGCTTATCACTTATATCATGAGAGTCAAATAATTGGGAATGGCTTAGTTGTTCAACAGATGGGGCTGATGAGTGCTGTCACTGTGAATGCCCAAGGGGACAGCAGCAACAGTGCCTGTCCACCGTGGAGCATCAGGTAGAAAAAGAGTGCAGCCCTGGAACCTTCCCTGCC
>NW_019160221.1:0-1122 GCF_002288905.1 Enhydra lutris kenyoni | reverse complement strand
CTAATTTCATAATAACCAATATTAAAATGTTTTACTTGAACTCTCAACGGACACAAAAGTGGTGAAGCCTTGACATAAGAAGATGGAAACATATGGAACTAACATTTATGCAGGAGAAAAAAACAAACTTGGGGACAATCTGTTACATAGACTAAGAGCAATATTTATTTAAATGCACGTGATGAATATTTTTACCACCTAGGCTTTTGTTAGAACAAATTTACAATATTCAAGAACTATGGGATGTGTTTAACTTGGAAAGTAAGTAAAACAAGGTAACATTGTATTTCTGGAAAGGATGCAGGTGCTTTCCTCCTTGCAGACAGGCAGATACAGAGAAATGCAACTTTCCAGAGCAGAAACTTCCCCAGAAACCAGTCTTGGGGTTGGGAAACCTGAGCTGTAATTTGTGAATGCTTGACGGTTTAGTGTGGATATGACTCTGATAAGAACTCTAATCGGAGAAAAGCCCCACAAATCAAAATCAAGCTCCAAGGGAACCAAGCCATAGGGAGCCTCTATGCATTTGTGAGTTTTACCTCCAGGGGCTCTACCAGGTCCTCATAGTTAATAGTGAAGAAAAATTTCCTCATGCCACTAGCAGGAGAAAGGGAAACATAACCATTTTGAGAATACCCTTTTATCTATATAAGAACAACTCAAATCGCTGATGGAAAGTATTGATGAACAAGAGAATGGGAGAGACTCCTTATTCATGCATAAAATGATTCAATATAGTCAAGATGCAGTTCTTCACAAATTTATCTGTAGATTCAAGACAATCCCAGTCAAAATCTCATGAAGTTAATTTGTGGATATCAGCAAACCAATTCTAAATTTACTTAAAACGGCTGAAGATCAAGAATAGCCAACATCATTTTAAAGAAAAACAAAGTCCAAACACAAATAATACTCTTTGTATGAAAGGAAGGGCATTCAGGAACCTGTGGTTGGGAAACTGGAATAGCCTGGAAATGCCCTCTTTTATCTTTCAATTGTAAGTTTATAGAAATAATAAATAGTAGATAAATTAACAGAACTATCAGACTGAGACACACTTAGGCCCTTAAGGTGAAAAATTTAAGAAGTCACTCACTTGCAGAGTCATGAAGGTTCATGGTT
>NW_019160220.1:0-1123 GCF_002288905.1 Enhydra lutris kenyoni | reverse complement strand
AAGCGGCCAAGAGTCCGAAGAAGGCCAAGGCGGCCAAGCCCAAGAAGGCGGCCAAGAGCCCAGCCAAAGCCAAAACTCCAAAGCCCAAGGCAGCGAAGCCTAAAGCGGCCAAACCCAAGAAGGCGGCCGCCAAGAAGAAGTAAGAGAATATGGAGTAGTTCAGGATCTTTAAAGGCTCTTTTCAGAGCCACCCCAGACCTCAAGAAAAGAGCTGTTGCACTCTGCAGGGAAAGGGGGCGTGGCGGGAAGGACCACTCCACGGACCAGGGGCGACACCTACCGGGACACTAGTTAAGTGCATTCCGATAATATTTTGGAGCCCTAGTTTCCTCTTTATTTTCTTGAAGTGCGCGGTTTCTACATTTACTGACCCACATTCCACGCGGTGCTTTAAGAGGGAGCATAAGTTGGGCCATAGCTCATTTACTAAGTTTCCCGTCACCGTGTGCTTGGGGACGCTAGAGCTATGTATATACCCACCTTAAAGACAAAGTGCTTAAGCCACCAAGTCCATTGAGAGAACAGAGGCATTTCAGCGGCCACTGTAGTCCAGCATATTGCAGAAATCCTGGTCCTTCCCATTAAATTAACTGTCGTGGAATGGCGCGCTTCTCTTCTAATAAGCACCCGCCCGCCAGGCCCAGTATCTAGGACGTCAAAACCAAATGCGAGACCTCTCCTAGAGTAGGACGTTGTAACACCCAGCAACTTGTCCACACACAAACCCAGTTACATTTTCTCCACGAAACTTTTCACCTACTCAAGGATTAAAAAAGAACATACTTTTGCTAGAAGCGTATTATTTATAGTAGCTTCGGGTAGCCTACTCTAGACCTTCTAATTGGGTCGAAGCAAACTATCCAATCAGCCAATGAAAAGCTGGATCTTCAAGCATCTCCTACATTCGCATTTGTGACGACACACTAAAATTAATCCAATCGTAAATGACCTTACTAACCTCATTGGAATACCGCATCTATAAATAAACGTGGCCTTTCCGGGACAGAGTCTTTACCCCCAAGTTTTAGCAATACTGTAGTTTTAGTGCAAGGATGCCCGAACCCACCAAGTCGGCGCCGGCCCCGAAGAAGGGCTCCAAGAAGGCGGTGACCAAGGCGCAGAA
>NW_019160219.1:0-1123 GCF_002288905.1 Enhydra lutris kenyoni | reverse complement strand
TCACAAAGCCTGTTTGTGCCCAGTTGCCCCTCCTGTGTGGGCGTGGTCTCATGGGCCATGCAGGTGGCTCCCACTCTGAAAGTAGTACTACCATATCAACATCCACTTTCCTGCCATGTGGAAGGAGCAGTACTCTGTTGTGCTTCAGGTACACACAAGGGCAGGGATTTGCACTACCTTCTGGGGTCAGATACCTGCATACCCAGGTTGGATGGAAATAACGGGCTCAGGCCAAGGCAGTTCCCACCAGCAGGATATGGTTCCCGCTATCTGGCTGGGCGACAGGACATTGGGTCTCGGGGTGTTACTCAGATCATCCAAGAAGCCTTGTTGGCTTATCCAAGTTGAAGCTTGTGAGCTGCTCCAAACCACAAGGTGTCCTTCTGTTGGACAGGGGAAGTCAGCTTAGAGGTCTCCCACATGGAAAGATTCCCTGGAAACCCCAACTCGCGTAACCACAGCAGCCAAGGAAGAGGGCAGCTTTGATCCGCTGCCTCTGGTTCGAAGTTCCAAGGGATATGAGTTGACAGAGTTTCTCAGTCTGACGGTTCACAATGCTGCTTGGTGTCCAGGGAGACCTTAGAATGTGGCTGTGGCTCTGGGGCCATGCAGGAATCTCCTAGGCTGAGGGTTGTTCCCCGTTCTCAAGAGCAAAGTTTCCTTCTCGAGACCAGAGGGATTCTATTGTCTGGCTCGGGGCCACACATTGGGCCATAAGTTGGTTTTCCAGAACAGGCCTGAGGGACAGAGGCCTGAAAACCTAAGCAAGGTATTGGATGACGTTCTAGGGGCATGTCAGGTTCAATCTTCAGACTCAGGTCCATTGACGACCGTTTCCGCCTGCAGGTAGGTGCTGAAGGTGTGTCAGTCAGACTGCGCATTTTTTCCAGAGCAGCCTAGGAAACTGGTGTGGGTTCAGGTGCCTTGAAGGTATCTCCCATTCTGGAAGGTTTGGGCAACTGACATGTGCAGAGTTCCCTCGGGAGAGCAGGCCCAGTAATGCTGTTTAGTTCTGGAGGTCCCATCGTGGAGGGCATGTGGTCACGGTTTTGGGAACCAAGTCTTCAGACACCAACTCGGGGAAGAAATAGGAGCGAAGTTATGGCAGGACCGATCTGCAGAC
>NW_019160218.1:0-1123 GCF_002288905.1 Enhydra lutris kenyoni | reverse complement strand
CAGCATCTATTGAGAGTATCATATGGTTCTTGTTCTTTCTTTTATTAATGTGTTGTATCACATTGATTGATTTGCGGATGTAGAACCAACCTTGTAGCCCTGGAATAAATCCCACTTGGTCGTGGTGAATAATCGTTTTGATGTACTATTGAATCCTATTGGCTAGCATTTTGGTGAGAATTTTTGCATCTGTGTTCATCAAGGATACTGGTTTGTAGTTCTCTTTTTTGATGGGACCCTTGTCTGGTTTTGGATTCAAGGTGATGCTGGCCTCATAAAATGAGTTTGGAAGTTTTCCTTCCATTTTTATTTTTTGGAACAGTTTCAGGAGAATAGGAATTAGTTCTCCTTTAAATGTTTGGTAGATTTCCCCTGGGAATCCATCTGGCCCTGGGCTTTTGTTTGTTTGGAGATTTTTGATGACTGTTTCAATCTCCTTACTGGTTATGGGTCTGTTCAGGCTTTCCTTTTCTTCCTGGTTCAGTTGTGGTAGTTTATATGTCTCTAGGAATGCATCCATTTCTTCCAGATTGTCAAATTTGTTGGCGTAGAGTTGCTCATAGTATGTTCTTATAATTGTCTGTATTTCTTTGGTGTTGGTTGTGATCTCTCCTCTTTCATTCATGATTTTATTTATTTGGGTCCTTTCTCTTTTCTTTTTGATAAGTCTGGCCAGGGGTTTATCAATCTTATTAATTCTTTCAAAGAATCAGCTCCTAGTTTCATTGATTTGTTCTATTGTTTTTTGATTTCTATTTCATTGATTTCTGCTCTGATCTTTATGATTTCTCTTCTCTTGCTGGGTTTAGGCTTTCTTTGCTGTTCTTTGTCCAGCTCCTTTAGGTGTAGGGTTATGTTGTGTACTTGAGACCTTTCTTGTTTTTTGAGAAAGGCTTGTACCGCAATATATTTTCCTCTCAGGACTGTCTTTGTTGTGTCCCACAGATTTTGAACCGTTCTGTTTTCCTTATCATTTGTTTCCATGAATTTTTTCAATTCCTCTTTAATTTCCTGGTTGACCCATTCATTCTTTAGAAGGATGCTGTTTAGTCTCCATGTATTTGGGTTCTTTCCAAATTTCCTCTTGTGATTGAGTTCTAGCTTCAGAGCATTGTGGTCTGAA
>NW_019160217.1:0-1123 GCF_002288905.1 Enhydra lutris kenyoni | reverse complement strand
AAAATGACATGGAAGCTGGGAATAGAAAGATGACCTATGAAGAATAATAGGACACATGTTCCAAGCAGAGGAAAAATTCTAAAAAAAAACTATACAAAACCAAAAAAACACTTAAACCTCCCACAAACATACAGTTTTCAACATACCCACTATGAAATTCTGTTCTGCTCTGATTCCCTTAGGTGATGCCTGCTTTGAAGGTCTTACTGGCTTGTTAAATTGCAATGAAGGCAAATGGGTTCCCCTTTTAACATTGACAGGTGACCAATAGCCCCATACCACTATGTTAACGAGCACTACCAACCTCTGTGCTACTCTACTGCTCCAAGCCCCTCCAGGTGCCACACTGTGTTGGGGGCAGAGATGAATCTAGAGAGAAAGTCATCACACCCAAATCATGATGTTGTCAGGATCATCTCGCTGTATTCTGGCAAACTACATTAAGCTGCTGATAGCAACGTAAAATTCAGCAGGGTTGAAGGATCTACATTCTGATTGTCCTCTGGCTCTATGAAAATAGCTCATGTGATACTTTGTACATGAGTCTCTTTTTCATGTGTAAATATCAGGAGAGAGAGAATCCAATAAATAAACCTGAAAATATTTGAATTACTTGGACTGTAAAGCTAGACAAGTTTACACTTTGAAGCAGCATGAATTTATATTCTGATACTATTTGTTTTAACAGATAATATTGATATTGGGTTTTCATATCAATATTATAGCACAGAGGAGTGCAGTGTCATATATGAGCACATAATTGTCTATTTAAAGAAGTATGCATTTGCATTTACTAATACCTTGTATGCCATATGCTTGATTTTTTTAAAAGAAAAACTCTAAATAGCAAAGGCTCTTATTTTTTTCAATAATTCTTGAAAATAATACTTCTAGGCTGATAAATTTGATCAACACCAAACAGTACAGCAGGAAACTTACACACAATCTAACACTTGTGTTTGTAAAAGACACTGTTCAATTTATGGCATGTTCCATATGTGGGCCAGGATACACAGAGCCTCCTAAAACTGTCTCTGAGATTTAAAGCTCATACTATTTCTTATGGACTTGGTTTGCCTGCCATTTATAATTTCCATTTATTGCTTCCTTAATAGCCTGGGCA
>NW_019160216.1:0-1124 GCF_002288905.1 Enhydra lutris kenyoni | reverse complement strand
ACATGCACCCATCTTGCTTATAAAATTGTGGCAAAGCTGAGTCAGTGCACATACAGAAAGAAGGTATGAATATTCAGCTTGGAAATCCTTAAAAACAAAGAGAGGAAATGACTTAGCAGGAGGTTTGCACATGAGCTCCTCCTTGGACTGCATAGGCTGCCTTGCCCACAGATGCCACAAACTTCCCTTTTAAAAATCAGTGGATATGGGGCACCTGGGTGGCTCAGTGGGTTAAAGCCTCTGCCTTCAGCTCGGGTCATGGTCTCAGGGTCCTGGGAACGAGCCCTGCATCGGTCTCTCTGCTCAGCGGGGAGCCTGCTTCCTCCTCCTCTCTCTTCCTGCCTCTCTGCCTACTTGTGATCTCTGTCTGTCAAATAAATAAATCTTTAAAAATTTTAAAAAAATCACTGAATAGTCACTATGCCCTATTTTGAAAATTTGTTTAGGATTTCAAGTTTGTGGGGCTTCTGTCACATGGCTTCCAAGAAAAATTATTCCAGTAGTGATTTGGTAAATGAGGTTTCAAAAACACTGATTATGGGTGATGCTGTACTAAGGATTTGGGTGAAAGTAACAGAGGCCCTACTCTTTGTCCTGCTTACAAATGGGACAGTGATGGTTTACACAGAGCACAGACAATGAATAACATGATGGAGCCAGAATGAAACTGGGCAGGTAGATTCACGGATTATCATTCAAATGAACTTGTTTTCTCCATTGCAAAATAGATTTAACTTAGGAGACAAGTCTGAGTTTTTTTTGGATTTCTTTTCTTTTTTTTTTTTTTTTCTGTGTATCTCTGAACTTGTCTCATACTTACCAAATTATGGGGAAAGGAGTATTGGTGGAGGAAAGGATGACTGACTATTTGCAGTCAGACAGGTCTGCTCTGGGAAATTAATTTTATAAAGTACAAGTAAAAGCAAAAGCATAATTTGGAGGACAAGCATCGCGGTGTTACATAAAAAGTGTCACAGTGTCTCTCTCTGCCCGTATTCAGTTCAGATGGTAATTGGAAAGTTGGTAGTTCTGCAAAAGATAGCAAAACAGAACTCCTGCCCTACCTAGAAAAATAACGGATGGGCAGGGGCAGAAAACTGTCTACATGGGGCCAATGGCTAAAG
>NW_019160215.1:0-1124 GCF_002288905.1 Enhydra lutris kenyoni | reverse complement strand
ATCTCAGGGTCGTGGGATCGAGTCCCGCATCAGGCTCTCTGCTCAGCAGGGAGCCTGCCTCCTCCTGTCTCTCTCTGCCTGCCTCTCTGCCTACTTGTGATCTGTCTGTCAAATAAATTTTAAAAAATCTTAAAAAAAAAACGTTCATCATCACTAGCCATCAGGGAGATTCAAATTAAAACCACATTGAGATACCACATTACACCAGTTAGAATGGCCAAAATTAGCAAGACAGGAAACAACATGTGTTGGAGAGGATGTGGAGCAAGGGGAACCCTCTTACACTCTTGGTAGGAAGGCAAGTTGGTGCAGCCACTTTGGAGAACAGTGTGCAGATTCCTCAAGAAATTAAAAATAGAGCTTCCCTATGACCCTGCCTTTGCACTACTGGGTATTTACCCCAAAGGTACAGAGGTAGTGAAAAGAAGGGCTATCTGTACCCCAATGTTTATAGCAGCAATGCCCACTGTCACCAAACTGTGAAAGAACCAAGATGCCCTTCAATGGACGAATGGATAAGGAAGATGTGGTCCATATACACTATGGAGTATTATGCCTCCATCAGAAAGAATGAATACCCAACTTTTGTAGCAATATGAATGGGACTGGAAGTGATTTTGCTGAGTGAAATAAATCAAGCAGAGAAAGTCAATTATCATATGGTTTCACTTATTTGTGGAGCATAACAAATAGCATGGAGGACAAGGTGAGATGTAGAGGAGAAGGGAGTTGAGTGAAATTGGAAGGGGAGGTGAACCATGAAAGACTATGGACTCTGAAAAAGAACCTGAGGGTTTTGACGTGTTGGGGGGTGGGAGGTTGGGGGAACAAGGTGGTAGGTATTAGGGTGGGCACCGATTGCTGGGAGCACTGGGAGTGGTGCAAAAACAATGAATACTCTTACGCTGGAAAGAAAAAGAAAATTAAAAAAAATTTATTTGGGGTATTAAAAATGCAAGATCTTAATATAAAAATAATTAGTAACATAATACTATGAACATATTTAAAACATAAGTATATACAGATTATTTTTCATATTTTATTTTATAATTTTAATTTTATTTTTTCAGGGTTCCAAAATTCATTGTTTATGCACCACACCCAGTGCTCCCTACAATACATGC
>NW_019160214.1:0-1124 GCF_002288905.1 Enhydra lutris kenyoni | reverse complement strand
GGCGAGTCTTACATTTCCCCCAAGTTTTCTCTTGTGCGCCTCCCACAATTGATTTCTCCTGCGCTGAGATAGCATGTCTGGTTTCAGCGTGCATCTCAGATAACAGCTTCTCCACCCCATCTGGCCTTGGTTTCTTCAGCCCTCATTAACTCTAATTTCATTATCACCTGTTCTGGTGTGACCCTGAGCTCTCCGCGCACTTCTCTCCTTCTCTGGGGAAATGAATTTCTGCTTCGGCGTCCGCTCTCCATCCAATTGTGCGCGCCCGGAGGCAAAGCTCTCATTTGTATGTGAGTACTGTC
Organism: Enhydra lutris kenyoni; assembly: GCF_002288905.1. Lineage (NCBI taxonomy): Eukaryota > Metazoa > Chordata > Mammalia > Carnivora > Mustelidae > Enhydra > Enhydra lutris. The sequence goes on along the minus strand of NW_019160214.1, from coordinate 822 downwards.
CATCTCCCCTGTCGTCGCCAGCCGCCTCCTGCGGCTCTGACTCTTCAGTCACCTCCTGCTGCAGATGAGACCGAGGGGAATTTCTTAACAAGCGCGGTTGCGTGCGAGCGTGCGTGTGCGTGCGCGTGCCTGTGTGCGTGCGCGCGCCTGTGGACGCGCGCACGTCTGCGTGGGATCCGTCCCTCAGATGATTTTTATTTCATTTAAGACTTGAATTTCTGCTTTGTGTTTTAAATCTCCCTTCAACCTCTTCATTTCATTTCACGAATTCTCACACCAGGGTCTCATGTAGCTCACATATCCTTTGGGAGAAATAATAAATGATTTTCTAGTTTGGTAACAAATTAGGTGTTGTTCGGCAGCATGATTTGATTAGCTCGGCGAGGCCAAATTTCTCAAAACTGTCTATCAAGGGGAGGTTATTCCAGTAATACCGATGGAGCATCCGTCAGAAAACTCAGAAGTCAGACCAAATGGAAAAAGGATACGAAAGACCAGAAGAGGAAAACAACAACAACAAAACAAAAACAAACAGAAAAACCCTCTTTCTCTTTCCCCCTCCTCCCCACCTAAACCCCCCTCCACCTTCCCTACCCTGCCAGCCCTCTGCAGCGGGAATGTCCTCTGATGAAAGGCCAGATAAAATAGTAGGGCAATAATGTTTTATTTCTGTTCTGTTGCCAGTGAGCTCGTGCTAAATCTCTGTATCCCCAGTCTTCTCTCTACACATAAACCTAAGCCAAACGGGGCAGTGAGATTGGAGTGTGTGATGTCAGAAATATATATATATATACACACACACATACGTATATATATATATAT
>NW_019160213.1:0-1124 GCF_002288905.1 Enhydra lutris kenyoni | reverse complement strand
CCCCCCCCCCAGCCTGGACCCCTCGCTTTCCGGGCCGTCACATTTAACCGTTATGGCAACCTCGCGGGAGGCTTTACTCGAACCCAGACGTCAGACTTTGCACCCCCTGGTGTGCTCGCCGCCACTCCCGCGCTGACACCCCGTGCCTCCTCCTAGGCTCACGCTCTGCTACTGCGCGGCCGGCCGCCCCCGCCCGACGACACGCTGCGCGCCCTGGCGGCGCTGCGTCTGCAGAGCCTGCACCGAGACTTCTCCCCGAGGGCGCCCCTGCCGCGCCTGGATCGCCTGCTGCCGCCCTCTGCCCCGCCGCGGGACGACCCTCCCCGCCCCGTCCCCCGGCCTCCCCCCTCCGCCGCCCTGCTGGCCGGGGCGATCTGGAGCCCGGGCCTGGCCAAGAGGCGGGCGGAGCGGACCCGGCGCGGCGGCGGGGCAGGCGGCCCGGCGGGAAGCGCGGCCCGCGAGGGAGGAGGTGGCGCGGGCACGGCGGCTGCTGTGCTGGGCAGCTGGAAGCGGCTACGGGGCATGGGCCGAGCTGAGGCCATGGCTGCCTACCTGGCCCTGGCGGCGCAGTGTCCAGGGTTCGGCGCTGCTCGGTATGACGTTCTGGAGCTGAGCACGGTGAGGGGGAGAAGGGAGAGGGGACTCTGGCGGCCCAAGCCCTACACCTCTGCCCCAGAGCCACAGGCCCCACTGTGGGTCATCTCACTCCCCACACCCAGCACAGCTGACCCTCTCAAACCCCAGGAGTCACTGGCCCTTGGGGTCTCCCCTCTCCAGAGGCGTCAGCCCTTCCACACATGCCGTGTGAATCACAGAGGGGACCAGGACACTCCTGCTCACAGCTGTCTCCCCACACCAAAAATAATGCTGCAGGGTCCCCTACGTCCACCCTGACTCTACCCATCTGTCCCTAGGAGCCTGGTGGGGGCACTCCACAGAAGCTATGCCTGGGCTTGGGAGCCAAGGCCATGTCCTTCTCCCGGCCGGGTGAGACAGAGCCCATCCACAGTGTCAGCTATGGCCACGTGGCCGCCTGCCAGCTAATGGGCCCCCACACCCTAGCACTGAGGGTGGGAGAGAGCCAGCTCGTCCTGCAGAGTCCCCAGGTGAGTGGGAAGAGGGTG
>NW_019160212.1:0-1125 GCF_002288905.1 Enhydra lutris kenyoni | reverse complement strand
AGGGTCCCGGTCATGGTGGAGACCCCAGAGTTCTGTCTCCTGAGGCTACAGCTGAACCTGGCCACCACAAACTTCTGTCATGTCATCCCTGGTTCCTGTGAAAATGCTCCTTCTCAGGTTGCTAGAGAGAATCTCTGCTCCTGGCAGGCTTCATGGATCTGGTGCCTGTGGAGCTGTCCCCACCTCTCAGCTCCATAGCAGAACTCTTGTCTGTCTGTATGGAAAATTCTTTTTTAATTTTATTTTTTTTAATTTAAAATCAGTTCATTAACATACAGTGTATTATTAGTTTCAGGAATACAGTTCAGTGATTCATCAGTTGTGTATAACACCCAGGGCTTATTATATCATGTGTCCTCTTTAATATCCATCGCCCCCTTATGCATCCCCCATCCTCTTCCCTCCAGCAACCCTCAATTTGTGTCTTACGGTGAAGTGTCTCTTTATGGTTTGTCTCCCTTTCTGGTTTCTTCTTGCTTTATTTTCCCCTCCCTTCCCCTAAATGTAGGGGAAAGGAGGGAGGAGTGAAGGCTATTTCCCTATCAGTTCCTCATGAGACATGCTCTGTGAATATTTCTTTTTTGTTTGTGTGTGTAAAATACATGCAATATAAATAATTTCATTCTAACTATTTTTAAGTATTCACGCTCTGTCTCTTCCCTGTGAATGTTTCATGTTCTACATTGTGGAGCAGTATTGGTGGGAACTTGTCTTTAACTTACCCCTGGATTTTCACGTGGTTTCATTTACAGTAGTTTTCTAAAATGGGACATAGAGTTGGGCATTACTCTGAAACTCAGTTTGACAATCTGTCTTTTCTTTGCATGTAGACCTTTTCCAGGGTATAATTAGCACCGACATTCCACATAACATCCTTGTATATAGTATTCCTTTGTCCACGTTCTCCTGGTTTCCTTTCTCCTTTTCTTCCCTTTTTAAGTTATTGGTGCATTTTCAGGATTCCATTTTATCTCCTACTTTTTTGGTTATTAGCTCTACCTATGTCTGTTATATTCTCATGAGTTTTAATAGTCCACATTCAGGTGTGTTCTCCCATGTCACACAGACTGTCAGATCCTTACAGCAAACTTCTCCCTCTCCTTCTCAGTATTTTTTGCTGTAATT
>NW_019160211.1:0-1126 GCF_002288905.1 Enhydra lutris kenyoni | reverse complement strand
TCTGTTCATGTCTTCTGCCCATTTCTTGATTGGATTACTTGTTCTTTGGGTGTTGCGTTTGGTAAATTCCTTATAGATTTTGGATACTAGCCCTTTATCTGATATGTCATTTGCAGATATCTTTTCCCATTCTGTCAGTTGTCTTTTGGTTTTATAGACAGTTTCCTTTGCTGTGCAAAAGGAAAACAATCTTGATGAAGCCCCAATAGTTCATTTTTGCCCTTGCTTCCCTTGCCTTTGGCGATGTTTCTACGAAGAAATTGCTGTGGCTGTGGTGGAAGAGGTTGCTGCCTGTGTCCTCCTCTAGGATTTTGACAGATTCCTGTCTCACATTTCAATACGTTTCAGTTTGTTGAGGTTGGATTTCTGGTCCAGGATACAATCTGTTCGTGAAAGTTCCCTGCATGCTTTAACAATTACCTGTGCTGCGGCTGAGCAGAGGGTCCCGTCACACCAGCTACATCCTGTTCAGTTGATTGTGTTGTCAGTTCTCTGTCAGTGCGGGGTTTCATTCTGATAGTTCTGTCAGGTGCTGACAGTGGGGCATTGAAGTCCCAGCTTAATTTTAGACTTGTTGCTCACTCCTTTTAGCTCTAACAGTTTCCTCTCTGTGTGTTTTGACGCTGTTGTTTGACTAGGATTGTTCTGTGTTCTTGGTGGACTGACCTTTTATCATGATGTGACGTCTCCCTTTATACCTAGTGAGAAATCTCCTGTCATGTCTTACTGTATTTTTATACTCTTTCCAGAAGATTTAGACTTACATTCCTTTGATCCACAGACAACCCCAAGGCCTTATCCAGAAAAGACAAGTAATGCATTGTAAATTACCTGGGCTGTTCGAGGATTACCTTATTGATCTGTAAAACTCACTGACGTTTTTTCCCCCACAAATATTGCTCTTTCTTTTACCAGCACTTGCCATAGCAGAGTACTGTCTTTGCCTTTCTTCTCCTTTAAATTTCCTTTCCCTTCCTCAACCTCCAGTCATAGAACATTTTGTGGCACATTTTTTAAGCTCAAGAAAAGAAATTATTGGAAAACTCATGCGTGTCATGCCATGTAATTGTTGTGAAAGGAGTCTGTATTTTTAGAGGAGTCCGGTTACGCTGAAAAACCCAATAGT
>NW_019160210.1:0-1126 GCF_002288905.1 Enhydra lutris kenyoni | reverse complement strand
TCCAGAATTCCCAATATGTATGGCCTGCTGGCAAGGTGTGTGAGGATGGAAGTCTGAAAACAAAGCTATGCTTATGTTCAGTGCCGAGGCCATAACAGTTCCCATGTGCAGCATCTGTTTCGAGATCTCAAGCACCTGAGGACGTTCAAGTGTGAGATATATGCTCTCGTTGGAATTTGTATCCATGATGGCCAACGAATGCTCTTGTGGCCTCAAGAAGCCTTGGCGGCTTTCCCAAGCTGGGGCTTGTGAGCTGCTCCAAACATCAAGGTGTCCTTCAAGCGGGACAGGGGAAGTCCAGTTAGAGGGCTCCAGGGTCCCCATATGGAAAGATTCGATAGCAGAGCTCTCCGAATGGATGCCTGGAAACTCCACCACGGTTACCACTGAAGCCTAGGAACAGGGCAGCTTTGATCCAGTGGCTCTGCTTCGCAGTTCCAAGGGATCTGAGTTGACGGACGTTCTCAGTCTGTCGGGTCACAAAGCTGCTTGGTGTCCGGGAGACCTTAGAATGTGGCGGTAGCTCTGGAGAAATGCAGGAACCTCCTAGCCTGTGGGTGGGACCCCGTTCCCAAGAGCAAAGATTCCTTCTCGGGAGCAGAGGGGTTCTACTCTATGGCTGAGGGACCACACGGTGGGCCATATGTTGGTTTTCCAGAACAGGCCGGAGGGACAGAGGCCTGAACACCTAAGCTAGGTTTTGGATGAGGTCCTAGGGGCATGTCAAAAAAAAACTTCGGACTCAGGCCCATTGACGTGCGTGTCTTCCTGGAGGAAGGTGCTGACGGTGTCTCATACTGCGCCTTTTTTCCAGAGCGGCCTATGAAATTGGTGTGGTTCCATGTGCCTTGCAGGTGTCTCCCATTCTGGATGCTTTGGGCAACTTAGACGGGCAGAGTTTCCTCGGGAGAGCAGGCCCAGGGATGCGGTGTGGTTCTAGGGGTCCCATCCTGGAGAGCATGTGGTCAAGGCTTTGGGAACGAAGTCTTCAGACAGCAAATCGGGAAGAATTAGGGGCGAGGTTATGGCAGGCCCGATGTGCAGACCCTGAAAGCAGCTCCTCAGGATTTGAAATTTGCGTGCCTGGGAGGCAGGAGCAGAGGCTTTTCTCTATGGACTGTATACC
>NW_019160209.1:0-1127 GCF_002288905.1 Enhydra lutris kenyoni | reverse complement strand
CGAGCAAAAGAGGGACAAACAGCTACTGGACCACGAGGGCAGAATTCGAGAGATAAGTGACACCATAAGATGAAACAACATTAGAATAATTGGGATTCCAGAAGAAGAAGAAAGAGAGAGGGGAGCAGAAGTTATATTGGAGAGAATTATTGGAGAGAATTTCCCTAATATGGCAAAGGGAACAAGCATCAAAATCCAGGAGATGCAGAGAACCCCCCTCAAAATCAGTAAGAATAGGTCCACACCCTGACACCTAATAGTAAAATTTACAAGTCTTAGTGACAAAGAGAAAATCCTGAAAGCAACCCAGGAAAAGAAGTCTGTAACATACAATGGTAAAAATATGAGATTGGTAGCAGACTTATACACAGAGACCTGGCAGGCCAGAAAGAACTGGCATGATATATTCAGAGCACTAAACGAGAAAAACATGCAGCCAAGAATACTATGTCCAGCTAGGCTATCATTGAAAATATATTGAAGGAGAGATTAAAAGCTTCCAGGACAAACAAAAACTGAAAGAATTTGCAAACACCAAACCAGCTCTACAGGAAATATTGAAAAGGGTCCTCGAAGCAAAGAGAGAGCCTAAAAGTAGTAGATCAGAAAGGAACAGAAACAATATACAGTAACAGTCACCTTACAGGCAATACAATGGAACTAAATTCATATCTGTTAATAGTTACCCTGAATGTTAATGGGCTAAATACCCCAATCAAAAGACACAGGGTATCAGAATGGATAAATAAACAAAACCCATCTATATGTTGTGACAAGAAACTCATTTTTGACCCGAAGTCACCTCCAGATTTAAAGTGAGGGGGTGGAAAACAATTTACCATGCTAATGGACATCAGAAGAAAGCTGAGGTGGCAATCCTTCTATCAGATCAATTAGATTTTAAGCCAAAGACTATAATAAGAGATGAGGTAGGACACTATCCCATACTCAAAGGGTCTGTCCAACAAGAAGATCTAACAATTTTAAATATCTATGCCCCTAACGTGGGAGCAGCCAACTATATAAACCAATTAATAACAAAATCAAAGAAACACATAGACAATAATACAATAATAGTAGGGGACTTTAACACTCCCCTCACTGAAATGGACAGATCATCCAAGCAA
>NW_019160208.1:0-1128 GCF_002288905.1 Enhydra lutris kenyoni | reverse complement strand
ATACTGCGCCTTTTTTCCAGAAGGGCTATGAAATTGTGGTGGGTTCAGGTGCCTGCAGGTGTCTCCCATTCTGGATGGTTTGGGCAACTGAGACGGGCAGAGTTTCCTCGGGAGAGCAGGCCCAGTGATGCCGTGTGGTTCTGGGGGTCCCATCCTGGAGGGCATGTGGTCAAAGCTTTGGGAATGAAGTCTTCAGACAGCAACTCAGGGAAGAATTAGGGGTGAGGTTATGGCAGGCCCAATGTGCAGACCCTGAAAGCAGCTCCTCGGGAGTTGAAATTCGGGTGCCTGGGAGGCAGGAGCAGAGGCCTTTGTCTCTGGACTGTATACCTAGGATGGTCCCGGAATGAACGGGTGAGCACATGGGTCCATGGGATATTCTCCCTTTCTGGGCATTCTGCCATGCTCCCAAGAGTTTGGTGTTTTTCTGGGAGAAGGGAAGAGTGCTCTTTTCCATCTCAGGGTTCCTGCCGAAACAGGGATTCCAGAGACAGGTTGTGGGTCACGTGGCCTGGACAACCCCATCAAGGGTTCAGATTTGGGTCTAGGGCACAATAGGTTCTCCTGTGGGATCCTGGTCCAGCCCCGACAGGCTGTGCTTGAAAGGGTTCTCAGGCTAAGAGTCGCATTGCCTGTTTGTGCCCAGTTGCCCCTCCTGAGTGGGCGTGCTCTCATGGTACATGCAGGTGGCTCCCACTCTGAAAGTAGTACAACCTTATCAACATTCACTTTCCTGCCATGCGGAAGGAGGAGTACTCTGTTGTGCTTCAGGTACACGCAAGGGCAGTATTTGCACTACCTTCTGGGGTCAGATTCCTGCATATACAGGTTGGATCGAATTAATGGGCTCTGGCCAAGGCAATTCCCACCAGCAGTATATGGGTCCCTGTATCTGGCTGGCCGACAGGAGATTGGGTCTCGGGCTGTGTTACGCAGAGCTTTATTTCACAGGGCGACGTATGATATCAGGGTGCCCCTGAGGGCCGTGTGGTTGGACGCTCATTGGGGGTTTTGGGCAGGCCTGTAGGACATTTCTTCTTTCTGTTGGCCAGGTAGAAGGCAGCTTTGTGACTCCAGAATTCCCAAGGTGGAGGGCCTGCTGGCAAAGCTTGTGAGGATCGAAATCTG
>NW_019160207.1:204-1128 GCF_002288905.1 Enhydra lutris kenyoni | reverse complement strand
ACGCTAGTGAGAATTGGCCGGAAAACGCCCGGCGAACTCACTTCGGGTGCGGCACGTCTGCAGGGCAGCCCCCCGGGGCCTGGTCCAGCATCGCGAGCCGTCGCGTCCAAACCCCGCCAGGAATCCCTCCGGGAGTCATTTTCCATCTTGCGCAAGGCCTCCTGCTCCAAAACCTGAGGGGGTCCCTAACCGGACCTGTCCGCTGGGGCCCGGCTTTCCCAGAGCCCAGGACACGAACCCTCGCCTGCTCCCTCAGTCTTCCGTGGCCAGGGTCCTGACCATCGGGTCCTCCACCTGGGGAAACCTCCGTCCGCACCACGACTCCCCCTCACACCCCGGCGCAAATCGTGCCTTTCGGCGCTCCAGAGAAGCCTCAGAATGAGAGAAACGTTCCATTCCCCAACTGAGGTCCTCCGCACCCACGGGCGGCCCAGCCGGTCGAATAGGCGGAGGCGGACGCCCGACCCCAACCCGTCCCTCAACTCTACTCCGGCAAAACTCCCCTTTGCCGGGATCCCCGGTGGGGACGCGTCGTCTGGGCGCTTTTTCTGCATGGCCGCGACAGGCCCCGAGCGAGAAAGGGCCCTCGGCCACGGGGAGCAGGGCGGTCCGCAGGGGTGCCCAACGCCGGCCAATTCTCACGAGCGTTCTGCCCAAACCGATCCCGGTTTGGGCAGAACACTCGTGAGATTTGCCCGGAAAACGCCCGTTGAACTCACTTGGGCACGGCACGTCTGCAGGGCAGCCCCCGGTCCTGGCCCAGCATCGCGAGCCGTCGCGTCCAAACCCCACCAGGAATCCCACCGGGAGTCATTTTCCGTCTTGCGCAAGGCCTCCTGCTCCAAAACCTGAGGGGGACCCTAACCGGCCCTGTCCACTGGGGCCCGGCTTTCCCAGAGCCCAGGACACGAACCCTCGCCTGCT
>NW_019160207.1:0-104 GCF_002288905.1 Enhydra lutris kenyoni | reverse complement strand
TCGTTACCCCACTGAGGTCCTCCGCACCCTCGGGCGCCCCAGCCGCTCGAATAGGCAGAGGCGGACGCCCGGCCCAAACCCGTCCCTCAACTCTGCTCCGGCAA
>NW_019160206.1:0-1129 GCF_002288905.1 Enhydra lutris kenyoni | reverse complement strand
CACCCATGTGTCCCCTCCCACAATTTCTTACCCAACTCTATCTAGCAATAAGTTTTTAATTTTAATAATCAAGTGCTAAGGTTAGAGGGAAAGCTCATATATTAAATAAAGATCAACAAATTGGTTTTTGATGTAGATTAGGTTAGCTATTTCTACAATTCAGGACTCTGCACAGTACTTTTTTCAAATACCTCTAGAAAGAAGTAACTAATAGAGTTTAAGAAGTGACTCAGATTTTTCAAAAGTCAAAGGACTTTGTCACCAATGAAGTTTCATGAAAGGCAAATCTGAAGCTATTAAAAGTCAAATCTCCACCTCACATCAGTCAGAATGGCTAGTATCAAAAAAACAAGAAATAACAAGTGTTGGTAAAGACATGGAGGAAAGGAAACCCTTATGTACTGTTGGCGGTAATGTAAATTTGTGGGGCCCTTACGGAAAATAGTACAGAAGTTCCTCAAATAACTAAAAATAGAAGTATTATATGATCCGTAACTCCAGTTCATGGCGTTTGCCTGAGGAAAATGAAAACACCAATTCAAAAAGATATATGTATACCTATGTTTGTTGCAGCATTATTTACAGTATGTAAGCAAAAGCATCCATCTATAGATGAATTGATCTAGAAGATGTGGTATGGAATAGAATATGAAATTCACAATGGAATATTACTCAGCCATTAAAAAGCATGAAATCTGACCATTTGTGACAACACAGATAGACAGTATTATGCCAAGTGAAGTAAGTCAGACAGAAAGACACCATATAATTTCATTTACAGTGGAATCTAAAAAAACAAGCAAACAACAACAAAAAGAGAAACAGATTCATAAATACAGAGAACAAACAAGCAGTTGCCAGCAGGGAGGGGGATAGGGGGATAAGTGAAACAGATGAAGAGGATTAAGAGGTACACACTTCTATTTATAAAATAAGTCATAGAAATGTACAACATAGGGAATATAGTCAATAATATTGTAATAACTTTGTAAAAAAAAGTCAAATCTTAAAAACATGCTTTTTTGACATTGCTGCGTGAAAGTGTACAACAATCCAATTTATCACCAATTACCCATATGTTCTCAAATATCTAAATATTTCCAAAGAATGTGGCCCCAGGGGCTCAGGT
>NW_019160205.1:0-1129 GCF_002288905.1 Enhydra lutris kenyoni | reverse complement strand
TTGTCTTGGCATAAACCATGTGTAATACATTCTACCATAGTCTACTAGTAGTAAACATTCTTGTGTGTTCTTTTGTCTGGATATGCTCTTTTTATCCTTAGTCTTGAATGATACCTTATGGCATATGAACACCTAAATTGTTATCACTGAGCACATGGGAAATGTTCTCTAGGGTCTGGTCTGTATTGTAAACGTGAATCCTGACACTGATCTAAATTTTAGTCATGTTATGTTTAGAATTACTACATTTCTCTCTGCTTTAATATGCTTTGCTTTAATTTTCTCCTTTTTTTACTATAATGTACTCATATAAGGAGTTCTTACTTATGTGTGTGTGTACATGCATGTGTGTATGGAGAGAGAGATCCATGTATCTCCCTTTCTATATATTTATGGAGAGAATAACTTAAGCTTCCTTAGTGTGAAGATTAATATTTTTGAAAAGCTCTAGAAAATTATTATTTTAATGCTGCCTCTTGAAAATCTCTTATTTCATTTTGTTTAATTTATACTATAATTTTCCATTTTATTTTGGTGTCTCTTATCCCATTTTTTTCGTATTTTTTTCTTCTTTTAGAAATGATAGTTATTAGATGTGATGGAACCACGAGCTAATTATACAGTGGTGACAGCGGTGCAATATATAGATGGATAAAATCAATATATATACAATGCTGTGTGTGGAATAAATGTAAATGAATCTGGGGGAATCCCTATGGGACGTGTTGAGCTCAGTTGATCCAGGGCTACTCACTTACTTTCTAGACTTTATAAAGATACTCTTCAGTTTTGCCCTTTTTTCTAAGTATTCTGATGAATTTTTAACTTACAAGAACTGTATTTTAACTTGCATAAATTCTAGTGGTTATATTACCCATCTCCTTCCCAGTTTCCCTAGTGTTTAACTTTTTAATATATTTTCTTTTTTAGGTTTGTAAGCTAAGTCATTGTAGGGTATTTTCTGTTACTTTTTTTTCCCCAATATTCTAAGATTCATTGTTTATGCCCCATTTTTTTTTGTTTTTATTTTAGTTCCAGCATAGTTAGCACAGAGTGTTAGATTAGTTTCAGGTGTACAGTACAGTGAGCAGTTCAGCAATTCTATACATCACTCAGTGCTCATAGTGAT
>NW_019160204.1:0-1129 GCF_002288905.1 Enhydra lutris kenyoni | reverse complement strand
GGTTGTGTCAGACAGAGCATTAGTGCACAGGGCGGCCAATGATATTGCAGTGCCGTTGACGGCCATGCAGATGGATCCTCATTCGGGGTTTCTGGGCAGAACCATAGGGCACTTATTCTTTCTGGTGGGTAGGCAGAAGGCTGCATTTTGGCTCCAGAATTCCCAATATGGAGGGCTTGCCAGCGAGGAGTTTGAGGACGGAAGTCTGAAAACATATGCAACGGTTAAGTTCAGTGCTGAGTGCATGGCAGTTCCAATGTGTAGTGGCTGTTTCGAGATCTCCAGCACCTGAGGAAGGGCGATTGTCAGATGTCTGCTCACGCTGGAGCTTGTATCCATGATTGCCAATGAATGGTAGTGTGGCCTCAAGAAGCCTTGGAGGCTTTCCCAGGCTGGGGCTTGTGAGGTGCTCCAAACAAGGTGTCCTTCTGCGGGACAGGGGAAGTCCGGTTAGAGGGCTCCAGAGTCCCCCATATGGAAAGATTCGATAGCAGAGCTCTCCGAATGGATGCCTGGAAAGCCCAGCTCGCGTTCCAATTACAGCTGAGGAACAGGGCAGCTTTGGTCCGATGGCTCTGGTTCCATGTTCCAAGTGATCTGAGTTGACAGAAGTTCTCTATCTGAGGGGTCACAATGCTGCTTGGTTCCCAGGGAGATCTTAGAATGTGGCGAGGGCTCTGGGGCCATGCAGGATTCTCCTAGCCTGAGGGTTGGACCCAGTTCCCACGAGCAAGGTTTCCTTCTCGGGACAGGAGGGGTTCTGTTGTATGGCTCAGGGACCACATGTTGGACCTTATGTTGGTTTTCAGAACAGGCCCCTGAGGACAGATGAGGACAGTTGAAGCTAGGGCTCTGATGTGGTCCTAGGGCATGTCGGGTTCAATCTTCAGACTCAGGCATATTGTCCTGCGTGTCTTCCTGGAGGTAGGTGCTGAGGGTGTGTCAGACTGCACATTTATTTCAGAGCAGCCTATGAAATTGGGGTGGGCTCAGGCGCCTTGCAGATTTCTCCTAATCTGGAGGATTTGGGCAACTGAGAGGAGTAGAGTATCCTCGGGAGAGCAGGCCCAGTGATGCGGTTTGGTTCTGAGGCCCCATCCTGGAGGGCATGTGGGTCAGGGCTTTGGGA
>NW_019160203.1:0-1130 GCF_002288905.1 Enhydra lutris kenyoni | reverse complement strand
CAAAATGTATCCAAATTGGCAATGAAGAAGACAAACTCTCTCTCTTCGTAGAAGACATGATTCTTTATATGGAAAACCCAAAAGACTCCACCTCCAAACTACTAGAACTCATTCAGCAATTCAGTAATGTGGCAGGATTCAAAGTCAATGTACATAAATCAGTGACTTTCTTATACAATAACAATGAAAATACAGAAAGGGAAATTAGAGAATTGATTGCATTTACTATAGCACCAAGAACCTTAAGGTACCTGGGAATAAACCTAACCAAAGACGTAAAGGATCTGTACTTGAGGAACTGCAGAACACTCATGAAAGAAATTGAAGAAGACACAAAAAGATGGAAGACCATTCCATGTTTTGGATTGGAAGAATAAACATTGTTAAAATGTCTATACTGCCTAGAGCAATCTATACTTTTAATGCCATTCTGATCAAAATTCCACCGGTATTTTTCAAAGAGCTGGAGCAAGTAATCTTAAAATTTGCATGGAATCAGAAGAGAACCCGGTTTGCTAAGAAATGTTGAAAAGCAAAAATAAAACTGGCAGGATCACGTTACCTGATTTCAAGCTTTACTACAAAGCTGTGATCACCAAGACAGCATGATACTGGCATAAAAACAGACACATAGACCAGTGGAACAGAATAGAGAGCCCAGATATGGACCCTCAACTCTATGTTCAAATAATCTTCAACATAACTAGAAAAAATATCCAGTGGAAAAATACAGTCTCTTCAATAAATGGTGCTGGGAAAAGTGGGCAGCTAGAGGTAGAAGAATGAAACTCGACATTCTCTTACACCGTACACAAAGATAAACTCGAAATGGATAAATGACCTCAACGTGAGACAGGAATCCATCAGAATACTAGAGGAGAACCTAGGCAGTAACATCTTCGATATCAGCCACAGCAACTTCTTTCAAGATATGTCTCCAAAGGCAAAGGAAACAAAAGCGAAAATGAACTTTTGGGATTTCATCAAATCAAAAGCTTCTGCACAGCAAAGGAAATAGTCAACAAAATAAAGAGGCAACCCATGGAATGGGAGAAGATATTTGCAAATGACAGTACAGACAAAAGGTTGATATCCAGGATCTATAAAGAACTCCTGAAACTCAACACACA
>NW_019160202.1:0-1130 GCF_002288905.1 Enhydra lutris kenyoni | reverse complement strand
TGTTCCTTAGTCAGGCTAGCCACATTTCAAGTGTTCAGACGTCTGTGACTACTAGGTCGCCAGCACACCAGGCGCTCAGATGTAGACCGTCTCCATCATTGCTGGAAGTTCTGAGGACAAGGCTCCTCGGAGCAGTCCAGGCTGGAGGACGCAGAGCACTGGTGGCGAGCGGAGGGGCAGGTGCAGCTAGAGAGGCAGGGGGCTGCTGTCTCCTGACGGGATTTGGCCGTGGGAGCCGTCCGAGTGCTTTTAGGTGGAGGTGTGCTGTGAGCCGCCGCAGGGTGGAAGCCGGGGCTTGAGAGCAGTAGAGAGTAGAGTGGTCTCTCCGATAGAGCATGGAGAACCCCGCAGACTGTTGCACCTTTCTTGTTTTGTTTTTTCTTTTTCTGAGAATGAGGGCCTGAGCTACAGGGAAGGTGGGGGCCAGGTAAGAGAAAGGTAGAGTTCACCAGGCTTGGAGCTGCTTGAACAGGAGACCGAATGGATGGATGATGGTGAAGTCACTCCAGCAGGGAGTGCAGGGAGCAATGCTTTTGGAGCAGAAAGGTGGTGAGTTAGTCTAGTGCTCACCGGAGAGATCTAGGCCGCAGAAGTGAGGGGGTACTTGGAGGGTGAGAGTGGTCGCTGCGGTGCATCTAAAAATGTGAGGAGTGCGGGCTGTGATGAGCACTGGGTGTTCCACGTAACCAGTGAGTCACTGCACACCGCATCAGATGCTAATTACGTACGGTGCAGCGGCTAACTGAACAGAATTTTTTTTTAAAGATTTTATTTATTTATTTGACAGAGAGAAATCACAAGTAGGCGGAGAGGCAGGCAGAGAGAGAGGAGGAAACAGGCTCCCCGCTGAGCAGAAAGCCCGATGCAGGGCTCGAACCCAGGACCTGGGATCATGACCTGAGCTGAAGGCAGCAGCTTAACCCACTGAGCCACCCGGGCGCCCCTAACTGAACAGAATTTTTTAAAAATGTGAGGCGTAGAGGGTCCAGAGTGGCACCTTGGGGAACTCCATACCCCATCTCTCTCCTTTAAGGGACGAAAGAGAAGCAGGCACCCACAGAACAGACTAAGAAGTGGGAGGAGAAGCCGGTTCACTGAACGAAGGGATAGAGTGTTGAGTGGTCTGCAGC
>NW_019160201.1:0-1130 GCF_002288905.1 Enhydra lutris kenyoni | reverse complement strand
CATTAACATTCAGGGTAAGTATTGAGAGATATGAACTTAGTGCCATTGTATTGCCTGTAAGGTGATTGTTACTGCATATTGTCTCTGTTCCTTTCTGATCTACTACTTTTAGGCTCTCTTTTTGCTTAGAGGACCCCTTTTAATATTTACTGTAGGGCTGGTTTGCTGTTTGCAAATTCTTTTTTGTTTGTCCTGGAAGCTTTTTATTTCTCCTTCTATTTTCAATGATAGCCTAGCTGGATATAGTATTCTTGGCTGCCTATTTTTCTCGTTTAGTGCTCTGAATATATTAGGCCAGTCATTTCTGGCCTGCCGGGTCTCTTGGGGATAGGTCTGCTGCCAATCTAATATTTCTATGCAGTGATTTCCAAAGACCTCTTGTCCTGAGCTGCTTTCAGGGTTTTCTCTTTGTCACTGAGACTTATAAGTTTTACTATTAGATGATGGTGTGTGGACCTATTTTTATTGATTTTGAGGGGGATTCTCTGTGCTTCCTGGATTTTGATACTTGTTCTCTTTGCCATATTAGGGAAATTCTGTGCTATAGTTTGTTCCACTATACCTTCTGCCCCTCTCTCTCTTCTTCTTCTTCTGGGATCCCAATTATTCTAATATTGTTTTGTCTTATGGTTTCACTTATCTCTCAAATTCTCCCCTTGTGGTCCAGTAGTTGCTTGTTTCTCTTTTGCTCAGCTTCTTTATTCTCTGTCTTTTTGTCTTCTATGTCACTAATTCTCTCTTTCTGCCTCATTTATCCTGGCAGTAAGAGCCTCCATTTTTTATTACACCTCATTAATAGCTTTTTTAACTTCAACTTGGTTAGCTTTCAGTTCTCTTATTTCTCCAGAAAGGGATTTTCTAGTATTTTCCATGCTTTTCTCAAGCCCAGCCACCACCATGATAATCATCATTCTGAACTCTAGTTCTGACATATTATTAATGTCTGTATTGATTGGGTCCCTAGCCATCAGTACTGCCTCATGTTCTTATATTTTTTTTTTTTTTCCCTTTCTTCTCCCTCCAGTTTTGGGTATCTTCCAGTTTGGTTAGTGTATATTTTTCTGGGTTGTTGCTACTCTTTTAGTATTTTGTTCTCTCATTCATCTATTCTTATCTGGATAAAATGACAA
>NW_019160200.1:0-1130 GCF_002288905.1 Enhydra lutris kenyoni | reverse complement strand
TTAACTGCAAGACTAAAGAATCATGGGGAGAAAGCCATGAGTTCCCTGCTTTGCTTTCTCCTCCTCTGGAATTCTGCCTCTCTCCTTGGTATTGAAAGTGCACTCCTTGGTAGGTGAACTTGGTCCTGGATGGATTTCTTGTTGATCTTCTGGGGGAGGGGCCTGTTGCAGTGATTCTGAAGTGTCTTTGCCCCGGTTGGAATTGCCCCACCCTTACCAGGGGCCGGGCTAAGTAATCCACTCGGGTTTGCTTTCAGGAGCTTTTGTTCCCTGAGCGCTTTCAGTAGAGTTCTGGAGGATGTGAATGAAAATGGCAGCCTCCTGGTCTCCATCCTGGAGGAGCCGATAGCTCAAGGCCCCACTCCTCAGTGCACCCTCAGAGAACAGCGCCCATTTACTCCCATCAGCCCGGCCTCTGGCTGCGCTCCAAGCTCACCTAAGCCTGCGACCGGTTCAAGGTAACCCCGAGCTGTGAGCTCACTCCTTGGCTCTGTCTCTGTAGCTGGCTTCCCCGTTCTAATACCTGCAAGCTCTGTGACACTCAGCCACCCCCCATCCTTCTGTGACCCTGCGGGACCTGAGCCCATGCTCACCCCGCATGGGATTCACCCCGGTTTAGCCTCTGGAGCAATGTCCCTCAGCGGGACAGACTTTTAAAAGTCATGATTTTGTTTTCCGTTGCTCTGCAGCTTTCGGGGAGCCGGCCCCTCCCCTCCGCAGTCTATCTTCCCGATGCTTTGTATTCACTTCTCCACCAGTCCTACCTTTAAGAAGTGCTTGGTTTTCTGTTTCTAGAATTGCTGTTCTTCTTCTCTTCAATCTCCCATTGGATTTGTAGGTGTTTGCAATCTTTAGATAAGCTATCTAGCTGATCTCCCGCTACCTGAAGTAGTCTCAGCCTGCTACTTCTCTGCCATCTTGACTCCTGCCCCCAATGCTCTTGTTTCTTTGATTTTCTGCTTCAATGATCTGTCTATTTCTGAGAGTGGTGTGTTAAGATCTGCTATTATTAATGTATTCATATCAATATGACTCTTTATCTTGCTTAACAGTTTTCTTATGTAATTGGCTGTTCCCATATTGGGGGCATAGATATTTACAATTGTTAGATCATCTTGGTGGATAGTCCC
>NW_019160199.1:0-1130 GCF_002288905.1 Enhydra lutris kenyoni | reverse complement strand
TTGGAAATTCTAGACAGCCACACATCTCATGTGAATTCACGTGTCACTCGCTGCTTGTGCAGTTTTCAGCTATATGAACCCAGCTGGAGCAGAGTCTATGTGAAGGGAGGGAGGGACCCCCGTGGTCCCTTGTTCTAGGCACATGGCATCTAGCTCTTGTGGGATCTGGACCGTGTCCAGCAGGGAGCTCTGAGAGCCTTGTCCTCTGAGGTACGATTGAGGAAACCGCAGACGTTTATCCTGGAATAACCCAGGAACACACCCTCAGTCTTCATAAATTTGCAAGGCTGCGGTCTGGACGAGAGCGGACATAGTCTACGTCTCTCCGGAGGGCTGAGCTGGTGTTCGTGTCAGCAATTTCAGGGAGGCAGACTGGGACTCAGGGTGAGGGGAATGCCTCACAATTCCAGGTGTATAGCCAGATGTCTGGAAAGTTCTGTGTGGAGACCAGCTGGATGTAGGGAGCGGTCCTCCACTAGGGGCCAACCTGGACCAGGTGGCCTCTGAGGACCCTTCCAACTCCGAGGTACTGGCTGGTGCCGCTGGGACTGAGCAGACATTGTCAGGGACCGAGCCTCATGGTCTATGCTCCTTGGGTAGCATTTGGGGCTTGCGGAGGGGTTTCTGGTGGGGAATATACGAGGAAAGAGTGTTGGAGCGCCATTTGTGCTTCCGATCATATCAACAAAGGTAAAGGCAAAGGCTTCTCCTCCCACCTCCCATTCTTTCTAGAAGGAGGGTAGCATTGACTGAGAAAAGCATGTATAAGACTGAGTTTGTTGTTGTGGGGCCCTTCTGGAGGTCAGCTCCAAGCACTGTTACTAGGGACTATTTTAGGGACAAGAGAAGAGCTCGATTCGACAGAGCATTGTGTTGTACTGATGGTCCCTACAGTGGGGTCCCTCTGCACTTTGTGGGCTGGAGTTGCCTGTATTAGTGGAACTTGGCTAATAGTAAGGGAACCTTGGGCTGGAAGTTCTGCTCCCCAGGGAGGGAGGACAGGCAGGATAGGAAGGAGTGGGGAGTTGTGGATCACTGAGGCATCCGAGTAGGAGGTGGAGACCAACCTTGAGTTTAGAGGTGAGTGACTTCCCAGAGCTGGGCAGAGTCAGGACCAGGATCCTGTCCCC
>NW_019160198.1:0-1130 GCF_002288905.1 Enhydra lutris kenyoni | reverse complement strand
TTCAACCTTTTGTCTGTACTGTCATTTGCAAATATCTTCTCCCATTCCATGAGTTGCCTCTTTGTTTTGTTGACTGTTTCCTTTGCTGTGCAGAAGCATTTGATCTTGATGAAGTCCCAAAAGCTCATTTCCGCTTTTGTTTCCTTTGCCTTTGGAGAGATATCTTGAAAGAAGTTGCTGTGGCTGATATCGAAGAGGTTACTGCCTATGTTCTCCTCTAGGATTCTGATAGATTCCTGTATCACATTGAGGTCTTTTATCCATTTCGAGTTTATTTCGTCTATGGTGTAAGAGAATGGTCGAGTTTCATTCTTCTACATATAGCTGTCCAGTTTTCCCAGCACCATTTATTGAAGATACTGTCTTTTTTCCACTGTGTATTTTTTCCTGTTTTGTCGAAGATTAATTGACCATAGAGTTGAGGGTCCAATCTCGCACTCTACTCTGTTCCACTGGTCTATGTGTCTGTTTTTATGCCAGTACCATGCTGTCTTGGTGATCACAACTTTGTAGTAAAGCTTGAAATAAGGTAACGTGATGCCCCCAGTTTTGTTTTTGTTTTTCAACATTTCCTTAGTGATTCAGGGTCTCTTCTGATTCCATACAAATTTTAGGATTATTTGCTCTAGCTCTTTGAAAAATACCAGTGAAATTTTTATCGGAATGGCATTAAAAGTATAGATTGCTCTAGGCAGTAGAGACATTTTAACAATGTTTATTTTTCCAATCCAAGAGCATGGAATGGTCTTCCATCTTTTTGTGTCTTCTTCAATTTCTCTCATGAGTGTTCTGTAGTTCCTCGAGTAACTTACCTCTTTGGTTAGGTTTATTCCCAAGTATCGTATGGTTCTTGGTGCTATAGTAAATGGAATTGATTCTCTAATTTCCCTTTCTGTATTTTCATTGTTAGTGTATAAGAAAGCCACTGATTTATGTACATTCACTTTGTAACCTGCCAGGTTACTGAATTGCTGAATGAGTTCTAGTAGTTTGGGGCTAGAGTCTTTTGGGTTTTCCATATAAAAAATGATGTCATCTGTGAAGAGAGATTGAGATTGACTTCTTCATTGCCAATGTGGATACCTTTTATTTCTCTTTGTTGTCTGATTGTTGTTGCTAGGACTTCTAAT
>NW_019160197.1:0-1131 GCF_002288905.1 Enhydra lutris kenyoni | reverse complement strand
GGCCAAGACTGACTTGTCAGAACAGTTCCAGTTGCTACAAGATCTGCAGCTAAAAACGGCAGCAAAACTGTTAAGGAGTCAAATACCCACCAATGTACCTCCACCTCTAACTTCAGGTCTGGTTTTAAAATACCCTATCTGCTTACAGTGTGGTCTATGTGTAGGACTTAATTGCCGTCATAAATTACAGGGCACTTTGGGGTCTTACCTTCTTATCTACCCACAGCTCCACCTTGTAAGCACTCCCGAAAACCACGGAGAGATTAAGGTGAGTCTTGGCTTTAGGTTGCGAACTAGGAAAAGATCCCAAGTCCCAAAGTACCACAGGAGAGCCAGATCCATCACACCAAGGAGTTCTATATCACCATCACTAAGGAAAGCTAAAGCCTATACTCGAGCTTCCAAGAGTCCTACTTCTACAATGGATTTCCAGTCTGTATCTTCCCAGTTTCCTGCTCCTGTACAAGTCCACATCAGGCAAAGACAGTATAGGAGCCCTGCCCTAGCAGGAAAGACGACAATTAGAAGGCCAGGGCACTATGAGTTCATTCAAGTTCACTCTGTACCAGAGAGTGACTCTGAAAGCAATCAGGATGAAAAATGGGCTAAAAGGAGAAATAAAAGGACCCGTAGTTCAAAATACCCAAGGAAAAGAATCACTACGGGAGGCAGAACACAAAAAACAAAGTTCTACACAAATGGTAGAACCACAATACGGAGTTCTTCTCGGGATTTACCAGACCAGTTAAGAAGGAAGAGGAATGGATCATCTCAGACAACTACTGCCTCTTCAAAAAGACAATCTAAGAAATCCTCCCAACCCAAATTCATTCAACGGCTTTTTCAAGGTCTAAAGCAAGCATTCCAGACAGCAGGCAGAATTATGGCTTTTGCCGGAAGAGAAGAGAAACTCACACCCAAGAAGCGAAACCACCATAGCTTCGTAAGGGAGAGAACCCCATGTAATTCCCCGGAAAGGAGCCATCGCAGTCCCTCCGAGAGGCGCCATCGAAGTCGTCCTCGGAGGAGACATCACAGTTCCTCTGAAAGGAGCCATCAGAGTACCTGTGAGAGGAGATGTCACAGTCCCTGTGAGAGGAGATGTCGCAGTCCCTGTGAGAGGAGATGTCG
>NW_019160196.1:0-1131 GCF_002288905.1 Enhydra lutris kenyoni | reverse complement strand
TCTCTTCTTATACTGACCTTATCTGGCTTTTGTATCAAGGTAATGCTGTTCTTGTAAATGAGTTTGGAAGTGCTTCCTCTTCCTCTTGAATTTTTTATAAGAGTTTGACAAGGACTAGCATTAATCCTTCTTTAAATGTTTGAATTCACCAGTGAAACCATCTGGTGCTGGGCTTATCTTTGTTAGGAAGCTTTTGATACTGAATCAGTCTCCTTACTAATCATTGGTCTGTTCAGGTTTTCTATTTCCTTGGTGGACTCTATGTTTCTAGAAATTCATCCATTTACTCTAGGTTGTCCAATAGATTGGAGTATAACTGTTAATAGTAGTTTCTCATCATTCTTTCTATTTCTGTGGTGTCTACTGTAACATCTCTTTTATTTACAATTTTATTCATTTAGGAATCCTCTCTTTTACTCTTGTGCAGTCTACCTGATAGTTTATCAATTTTGCTATCATTTCAAAGAACCCACTCAGTTTTGTTAATCTTTTCTATTGCTTTTCTATCTTCTATTCCATTTATTTCTGCTCTTATCTTTATTATATCCTTTCTTTTGCTAACATTGGGCTTTGTTTGTTCTTCTTTTAGTTCCTTGAGGTATACGGTTAGGTTGAGATATGTTTCTTTTTTCTTGACATATGTGCTTCCACCTATAGTTTCCTTTAAAAATCATTTATGCTGCATCCTATAAGTTTTAGTATATTGTGTTTCCATTTTTAATTGTCTCAAGACAATTTTTCATTTCCCTTTTGATTTCTTCTTTGATCCAGTGGTTATTTTTACATATTTGTGAGTTTTCCAACTTTCCTCCTGTTACTGATTTCTATTTTCATTTTCTAACCTTTGTGGTCAGAAAAGGTACTTGACATAATTTTTCTCATATTCTGTTTCTTGAGACTTGTTTTGTAGCCTAACATGATTTATCCTAGGTAATGAACAATGTGTGCTTTCAAATAACATGTATTCTACTACTGTTAGATGGAATGTATATGTCAGAATGTATATGTCTCCTAGGTCCATCAGGCCTAGACTATTGTTCAAATCCACTGTTCCCTTAATGATTCTCTAAGTGATCTATCCATTGGTAACAGTGGATATTAAAGGCCCCAACTATTACTGTACTGCTGTTT
>NW_019160195.1:0-1131 GCF_002288905.1 Enhydra lutris kenyoni | reverse complement strand
CTGGGATCGAGTCCCACATGGGGCTCCTTGCTCGGCGGGGAGCCTGCTTCTCCCTCTGCCTCTGCCTACCACTCTGTCTGCCTGTGCTCATGCTCTCTCTCTTTCTCTCTCTCTCTCACAAATAAATAAAATCTTTAAAAATATATATATTATATGTTTATAAAAAATAAAATTAAAAAAAAAAAGACTCATCTATCTGCTGCCTATAAGAGACTCATTTTAGACCTAAAGACACCTGCAGATTTAAAGTGAGGGGATGGAAAACCATTTATCATGCCAATGAACAGCAAAAGAAAGCCAGAGAAGCAATACTTAGACAAACTAGACTGTAAACCAAAGACTATAACAAGAGATGAAGAAGGGCACTATATCATAATAAATCATCATCATCATCATCGTCGTCATCTAACAAGAAGATCTAACAATTGTAAATACTTATGACCCCAACTACAGAAATCAGTTAGTAACATAAAGAAACTCATGGATAATAATATAATAATAGGGGAATTTAACATCCCACTTTCAGCAATGGACAGATCATCTAAGCAGAAAATCAACAAGGAAACCATGGCTTTGAAGGACCCACTGTACCAGATGGACTTAATACATATTCATAACATTTCATCCTAAAAGCAGAAGAACACACGTTCTTTTCAAGTGCACATGGAACATTCTCCAGAATAGATCACATACTAGTTACATTAGGCCTCAACAAATACAGAAAGATTGAGATCATACCGTGCTTATTTTCTGACCACACACTATGAAACTGGAAGTCAACCACAGGAAAAAATTTGGAAAGACCACAAATACATGGAGGTTAAAGAACATCCTACTAAAGAATAAATGGTGGTGGGGAGTGCCTGGATGGCTCAGTTGGTTAAGCATGTGCCTTCAGCTCAGGTCATGATCCCAGAGTCCTGGGATTGAGTCCCACATTGGGCTCCCTGCTCCTCAGGGAGCCTGCTTCTCTCTCTGCCTCTGCTCCTCCCTGCTCGTGCCCTCTCTCTCACTCTCTCAAATGGATAAATAAAATCTTAAAAAAAAAAAAAAAGGAAAAGAATGAATGGGTTAACCAGGAAATTAAAGAAGAAATAAAAAATATATGGAAACAAATGGAAATGAAAACAT
>NW_019160194.1:0-1131 GCF_002288905.1 Enhydra lutris kenyoni | reverse complement strand
GATAAATGGATAAAGAAGATGTGCTATACTCATGAAAGAAATCAAAGGAGACCCAAAAAGATGGAAGACCATTCCATGCTCCTGGGTCAGAAGAATAAACATTGTTCAAATGTCTATACTGCCTAGAGCAATCTATAATTTCATGGCCACTCCCATCAAAATTCCACCAGCATTTCTCAAAGAGCTGGAGCAAACAATCCTAAAATTTGTATGGAATCAGAAGAGACCCTGAATTGCTAAGGAAATGTTGAAAAAGAAAAACAAAACTAGTGGCATCATGTCACCTGATTTCAAGCTTTACTACAAAGCTGTGATCACCAAGATAGCATAGTACTGGCATAAAAACAGACACATAGACCAGTGGAACAGAGTAGAGAGCCCAGATATGGACCCTCAACTCTATGGGCAAATAATCTTCAACAAAGCAGGAAAAAATATACAGTGGAAAAAAGACAGTCTCTTCAATAAATGGTGCTGGGAAAATTGGACAGCTATATGTAGAAGAATGAAACTCAACCATTCTCTTACACCATACACAAAGATAAACTCAAAATGGATAAAAGACCTCAGTGTGAGGTAGGAATCCATCAGAATCCTAGAGGAGAACATAGGCAGTAACCTCTACAATATCAGCCACAGCAACTTCTTTCAAGATATGTCTCCAAAGGCAAAGGACACAAGAGTGAAAATGAATTTTTGGAGCTTCATCAAGATAAAAAGCTTCTGCACAGCAAAAGAAACAGTCAACAAAACAAAGAGGCAACCCACTGAATGGGAGAAGATATTTGCAAATGACACTACAAAGGAAGCACTGATATCCATGATCTATAAACAATTTATCAAATCCAACACACATAAAACAGATAATCATGTCAAAAAATGGGCAGAAGACATGAACAGACACTTCTCCAATGAAGACATACAAATGGCTACCAGACATGAAAAAATGTTCATCACTAGCCATCAGGGAGATTCAAATCAAAAACACATTGAGATACCACCTTACACCAGTTAGAATGGCCAAAATTAACAAGACAGGAAACAACATGTGTTGGAGAAGATGTGGAGAATGGGGAACCCTCTTACACTGTTGGTGGGAATGCAAGTTGGTGCAGCCTCTTTGGAGAACAT
>NW_019160193.1:0-1131 GCF_002288905.1 Enhydra lutris kenyoni | reverse complement strand
GGGGTAACTGGGTGCTGGACATTAAGGAGGGTACATGATGTAATGAGGGAAGTCACACTGATGCTGAATCATTGAGCTGCTAACTTCAACCACTCCTTAAAGAGAAAGAATAGCAATGATGTGGGGAAATTGAGCAGCCACATGCAGAAGAATGAAACTGGACAATATCCTTATACCATACACAAAATAGACTAAAAATGGATGAAAGATCTAAATGTGAGAAAGGAGTCCATCAAAATCCTAGAGGAGAACATAGGCAGCAACCTCTGTGACCTCAGCCACAGCAACAGCTTGATAGATATGTCTCCAACGGCAAGGGAAACAAAGGCAAAAATGAACTCTTGGGACTTCATCAAGATCAAAAGCTTTTGCACAGCAAAGGAAACAGCCAACAAAACCAAAAGTCAGCTGAAAGAATGGGAGAAGATATTTGCAAATTTCTCATCAGATAAAGGGCTGGTATCCAAAATCTATAAAGAACTTATCAAACTCAACACCCAAAGAACAAGTAATCCAATCAAAAAACGGGCAGAAGACATGAACAGACATTTCTGCAAAGAGGACATCCAAATGGCCAACAGACACATGAACAAATGCCCCACGTCACTTCACATGAGATACCACCTCACACCACTCAATGGATAAAATTAACAAATCAGGAAACAACAGATGTTGGAGAGGTTGTGGAGAAAGGGGTATTCTCCTACATTGTTGGTGGAAATTCAAGATGGTGCAGCCACTCTGGAAAATAGCATGGAAAGTCCTCAAAAAGTTGAAAATAGTTCTACCCTATGATTCAGCAATTGAACTACTGGATATTTACCCCAAAATACAAATATAGTTATCTGAAAGGGCACATGCACCCCAATGTTTATAGTAGCAATGTCCATAATAGCCAAACTATGGGAAAAGCCCCGATGTCCTTTGACAGATAAATGGATAAAGAATATGTGGTATAGAAACACAATGGAATACTACTCAACCATTAAAAAAAAAAAAAATGAAATCCTGCCACTTGCAATGATGTGGATGGAATTAGAGGGTATTATGTGAAGCAAAAGAAGTCAATCAGAGAAAGACAATAGTATAATTTCACTCATATTTGGAATTTAAGAAACAAAACAGAGGATC
>NW_019160192.1:0-1131 GCF_002288905.1 Enhydra lutris kenyoni | reverse complement strand
TCCACTCCAAAACTGCTAGAACTTGTACAGGAATTCAGTAAAGTGTCAGGATATAAAATCAATGCACAGAAATCAGTTGCATTTCTCTATAACAACAACAAGACAGAAGAAAGAGAAATTGAGGAGTCCATCCCATTTACAATTGCATCCAAAACAATAAGATACCTAGGAAAAAACCTGACCAAAGAGACTAAAAATCTATACACAGAAAACTATAAAGTACTCATGAAAGAAATTGAGGAAGACACGAAAAATGGAAAAATGTTCCATGCGCCTGGATTGGAAGAATAAATATTGTGAAAATGTCCATGCTACCTAAAGCAATCTACACATCTAATGCAATTCCTATCAAAATCCCACCCATTTTTTTCAAAGAAATGGAACAAATAATCCTAAAATTTATATGGAACCAGAAAAGACCTCGAATAGCCAAAGGAATATTGAAAAAGAAAGCCAAGTTTGGTGGCATCACATTCCCGGACTTCAAGCTCTATTACAAAGCTGTCATCAAGACAGCATGGTACTGGCACAAAAACAGACACATAGATCAATGGAACAGAATAGAGAGCCCAGAAATAGACCCTCAACTCTATGGTCAACTAATCTTCAACAATGCAGGAAAGAATGTCCAATAGAAAAAAGACAGCCTCTTCAATAAATGGTGTTGGGAAAATTGGACAGCCGCATGCAGAAAAATGAAATTGGATCATTTCCTTACACCACACACGAAAATAGACTCAAAATGGATGAAGGACCTAATGTGAGAAAGGAATCCATCAAAATCCTTGAGGAAAACACAGGCAGCAACCTATTCGACCTCAACCGCAGCAATATCTTCCTAGGAACATCGCCAAAGGCAAGGGAAGCAAGGGCAAAAATAAACTATTGGGATTTCATCAAGATCTAAAGCTTTTGCACAGCAAAGGAAACAGTTAACAAAACCAAAAGACAACTGACAGAATGGGAGAAGATATTTGCAAATGACATATCAGATAAAGGGCTAGTGTCCAAAATCTATAAGGAACTTAACAATCTCAACACCCAAAGAACAAATAATCCAATAAAGAAATGGGCAGAAGACATGAACAGACATTTCTGCAAAGAAGACATCCAGATGGCCAACAGACACAT
>NW_019160191.1:0-1131 GCF_002288905.1 Enhydra lutris kenyoni | reverse complement strand
GCTAGAGGAATGTTGAAAAAGAAAGCCAAAGTTGGTGGCATCACAATTCCAGACTTCAAGCTCTATTACAAAGCTGTCATCATCAAGACAGTATGGTATTGGCACAAAAACAGACACATACATCAATGGAACACAATAGAGAGCCCAGAAATAGACCCTCAACTCTATGGTCAACTAACCTTTGACAAAGCAGGAAAGAATGTCCAATGGAAAAAAGATAGTTTCTTCAACAAATGGCGTTGGGAAAATTGGACAGCCACATGCAGAAAAATGAAACTGGACCATTTCCTTACACCACACAACAAATAGACTCAAAATGGATGAAAGACCTCAATGCGTGAAAGGAATCCATCAAAATCCTTGAGGAGAACACAGTCGGCAACGTCTTCGACCTCAGCCGCAGCAACTTCTTCCTAGAAACATTGTCAAAGGCAAGGGAAGCAAGGCCAAAAATGAACTATTGGGACTTCATCAAGATCAAAAGCTTTTGCACAGCAAAGGAAACAGTCAATAAAACCGAAAGACAACTGACAGAATGGGAGAAGATATTTGCAAACGACATATCAGATAAAGGGCTAATATCCAAAATCTATAAAGAACTTCTCAATCTCAACACCCAAAGAACAAATAATCCAAGAAATGGGCAGAAGACATGAACAGACATTTCTGCAAAAACATCCAGATGGCCAACAGACACATGAAAAAGTGCTCCACATCACTCGGCATCAGGGAAATACAAATCAAAACCATAGTGAGATACCACCTCACGCCAGTCAGAATAGCTAAAATGAACAAGTCAGGAAATGACAGATGCTGGCGAGGATGTGGAGAAAGGGGAACCCTCCTACACTGTTGGTGGGAATGCAAGCTGGTGTAGCCACTCTGGAAAACAGCATGGAGGTTCCTCAAAAAGTTGAAAATAGAGCTACCCTATGACCCAGCAATCGCACTATTGAGTATTTACCCTTAAGATACAAATGTAGTGATCTGAAGGGGCATGTGCACCTGAATGTTTATAGCAGCAATGTCCACAACAGCCAAACTATGGAAAGAACATAGATGTCCATCAACAGATGAATGGATTAAAAAGATGTCACACACACACACACACACACACACACACACACACAC
>NW_019160190.1:0-1132 GCF_002288905.1 Enhydra lutris kenyoni | reverse complement strand
CTGTAGGGTGGAAAATTTTTCAAAATAAAAGTGTGGGAGGAGTTTACCTCAACAATATTTCTGCAACTAAAGATTTACTAATGGAAACCTTTTTATTTCAAACAATCGCAATATATTTGGAAAGATACAAACCAGAATCAAGCAAAAGACAGAAGCTATACACACCAAAAAAAAGACTGATTGATGTGACTATGTAAAAATGTAAAGAAAACATCTCTCCATCAAAAATGGAAAAATAAAAAATAGTCATAAACTAGAGGAAAACATAGAAAAGGAATAAAAAAAAAGGCTACTGTCCTTGCTATATACACTCCCTCTTATAAATTAGTAACAAAAAATTAAATATGCCCAAAAGAATGGGTGCATATGCCCAGAAGGCATGAAGAAGTAACACAATAAGGAAAAAAAAATAATAGCCAATATATATCTTTAAGCAGCCAATCTCCATAGTCATTAAAGGAATTTGAATTAGGGGCACCCGGGTGGCTCAGTTACCTTAGTGTCTGACTTCAGCTCAGGTCATGATGTCAGGTCCTGGGATCCAGCCCCTGCTTGGGCTCTGCCCTCAGCAGGGAGTCCGCTTCTCCCTCTGCCCCTCTTCCCCTCCCCCTATTCATTCTCTCTCTCAAATACATAAATAAAAATCTTTTAAAAAATGATGATATGCATATATTTGTACAGAAAGGTGTTCATAATTTTCAGTGAAGAGAAGCAAGTTAAAAACAGCATGGCAAAGATGGTCCTATTTTTATATAAATATATTTACATACTTACATACGCATAAAAAAGCCTAGAGGGACATTCTCCAAAATTTGTCTAAGTGATTTTTTGGAAGAAGATTGGGGTTTTTTTTTGTTTTTGTTTTTGTTTTTAAACAGATTTTATTTATTTATTTGACAGAGAAATCACAAGTAGGCAGGGAGGCAGGCAGAGAGAGAGAGGAGGAAGCAGGCTTCCTGCAGAGCAGAGAGCTGGATGTGGGACTTGATCCCAGGACCCTGAGATCATGACCCGAGCCAAAAGCAGAGGCTTTAACCCACTGAGCCACCCAGACATCCCAGCCTTGAGTTTTCTAATTTCTGGAACCCTTCCCCCTCTGAGTCCCTCAGCACAGATAATACCCTCTCATTCC
>NW_019160189.1:0-1132 GCF_002288905.1 Enhydra lutris kenyoni | reverse complement strand
TGACACAAAATCCAGAGGCAAAAGCCTGAGCTAAGGCCTCACACTCGTCCTCATTTCCTATCCAGGGGACATCCCCTCAGTCTGTAGATCCGGCCTGCAATGGCTTCAACCCAATACCTAAACCAACTTTGTGTTTTCAGATTTCTGTTCCCACAGCCTTGGTCCACACAGCCTTTAGGCTGGGGCCATTGGAGCGACAACACAGAACTATGCCTTCCCTCTCAATGAAACTCGACCCATTCCATTGGCCACAACCCTACAGATTAGGAGAAACCTACAATTCCCCTGAGGACATCCCAGTTGCTTAGTCCACTGTGGACAAAAAGGTGCTTTCTCACACAACCTGAGCAACTACCTCCACTCAGACACGCAGACAGATGTCCCACAAACAGGAGATTGAACTGGACATGTCCCTAGGCCCTAATCTGAATGCTAGCTTAGGTTTGCAGGCATCTCTCCGCAGAGGACTGGTCTCCAATACTACCATATGGGGTTTCCTGAGGCACAAAACAGAACACCTCTTGTCTCCACGTGGAAAGCTTTCTATGGGGAGCTGTGTGAAACCCTCCGGGTAGGAGAATCCTGCAGGGCCCCTGAGCCACCGCCACATTCCAGGGTCTCCATGGACGTAAACCCGCATTTTGACCCAACCTCCTGAGAGTCCATTTCAACTCAGCCCCCTGGGTATCTCTGCCCAGAGCGAGCAGATTGAAATTCCCTTGTCCTTAAGAGCCAATGCAAATGTGAAGTGGGGTTTACAGACATCCATCCTTAGAGCCCTGTTTTCGAGTCTTTCTGTATAGGGCATCCTTGAGCCATGCAACAGGACTCGCCTGTCCCACTGAAGGAAACAGGTTTGGAGCAGCTTACATTCCCCAGAGTGGAAAAACCTCCATGGCCTCATGAGGCACCCTCTTGATTAAAGTGCCATCTTGGACACAAACTCCCTCCTGAGCCAACGTCTGATCCTCTCCATTACTTCAGAGACTGGAGATATTGATTCAGACTCTGCAGAGTGGGCCTGCTGTGCCCTCGACCCGAAACATAACCCTAGTGTGTGTTTTCGGAATTCCGTTCTCACACACCTGGCCCACAAGCCCTCCAGATTGGGAATTCTGGAGCCACAACACAG
>NW_019160188.1:0-1133 GCF_002288905.1 Enhydra lutris kenyoni | reverse complement strand
GTCCTAGGGGCATGTCAGGTTCAATCTTCGGACTCAGGGCCATTGACCTGCATGTCTTCGTGGAGGTCAGTGCTGAGGGTGTGTCAGACTGCGCATTTTTTCCAGAGCGGCCTATGAAATTGGGGGTGGGCTCAGGAACCTGGCTGTTTTCTCCTAATCTGGAGGGTTTGGGCAACTGAGACCAGCAGAGTTTCCTGAGGAGAGCAGGCCCAGTGATGCTATGTGGTTCTGGAGGCACCACCCAAGAGGCCATGTGGGTCAGGGCTTTGGTACTGCAGTCTTCAGACACAAACTCAGGTAAGTAAGGGTTCGGGGCGAGGTGATGGCAGGCCCGATGTGCAGACCCTGAGGGCAGCTGCTCGCGATTTGAAATTCGGGTGGCTGGGAGGCAGTAGCAAAGTCTTTTCTGTCTGAATTGTGTGTCTGGGGTGGCCACGGAATGGAGGGGTGTCCTCTTGGGTCCATGGGAGATACTTCCAATCTGGGGATTCTGCCGGATCCCAAGAGTTTAGTGTCTTTCTGGGGGAAGGGAAGAGTGCTGCTTTCCGTTTCAGGAGTCCGGCCCAAACAGGGATGCAAGAGAAAAGATCTGGGTCCGGGCACCTGGAGAAACCCAAGAAGGGTTAGGATTTGGGCCTAGGGGCATGATAGGCCCTCTCTGTGGACTCCTGGTCCAGATCCAGAGGGGTTTGTTTGAAAGGGTTCTCAGGCTGAGGGTCACAATGCCTGTTTGTGCCCAGCTGCCCCTCCTGAGTGGGCTTGGCCTCATGGTCCATGAAGCTGGCTCCCACTCTGAGGGTTGGACAACAATCTCAACATCCAGTTTTCCTGCCATGGGGAAGGAGGAATACACTTTTGTGCCTCCGGATCCCCCATGGGCAGGCATTTGAGTTAAGTTGTGGGGACAGATACCTGAATACCCAGGTTGGTTCAAGATGAAGCACTCGGGTCAAGGCAGGTCCCACCTGCAGCATATGGGGCCCACTATCTGTGTGGTTGAAAGGAGTTCGGGGCTCGGGCTTTGTTAGTCTGAACAATAGTGAGTTCACAGGGCACCCTATGATATTGGGGTGCCTTTGAGGGCCATGCAGGTGGATCCTCATGTGGAATTTCTGGCAGTCCGATATGGAAAT
>NW_019160187.1:0-1133 GCF_002288905.1 Enhydra lutris kenyoni | reverse complement strand
ATCTAGCTGATCTCCCGCTACCTGAAGTAGTCTCAGCCTGCTACTTCTCCGCCATCTTGACTCCTCCAGATGCTTATTTCTTACAGAGTGATAGGATGTGGCCAGCCAGGGGGAGAAAGTGACTGTTCTGGTTGTCTCTGGAATGGAGAAAAATGACCAGAACCCCTTTGTGTTGTGTGTTGAAAGGACAGCTTGACCCTCCACCACCTTTACCAGACTGTCCTGTAGTGTCTTCTTCTGTGTCAGAGAGAGAAATTACACTTGGGTTTTGATATCTCTCTGTGTCACATAGCAATAACATTCTTGTCCCTAGAAGCTCCTTCTGCTGTAATATGATGGAGTACAAAACTTTATTTAAGAAAATGATCCTTCTGGAGCACCTGTCAGGCTCAGCTGGTTAAGATTCTGTGTTCAGGGAGGAGAGGAGTCAAGATGGCGGAGAAGTAGCAGCTGAGACTACTTCAGGTAGCGGGAGATCAGCTAGATAGCTTATCTGAAGATTGCAAACACCTACAAATCCAATGGGAGATCGAAGAGAAGAAGAACAGCAATTCTAGAAACAGAAAATCAACCACTTTCTGCAAGGTAGGACTGGCGGAATAGTGAATCCAAAGCGACAGGAAGATAGACCGCGGGGGGAGGGGCCGGCTCCCGGCAAGGGCAGAGCAACGGAGCACAAAATCGGGACTTTTAAAAGTCTGTTCCGCTGAGGGACATCGCTCCAGAGGCTTAACCGGGGTGAAGCCCGCACAGGGTCAGCGTGGCCTCAGGTCCCACAGGGTCACAGAAGGATCGGGGGTGTCTGAGTGTCGCAGAGCTTACAGGTATTAGAACGGGGAAGCCGGCTACAGAGATGGAGCCGAGGAGAAGCTCGGGGTTACCTTGAACCGGTCGCAGCCTTGGTCAGCTCGGAGCGTGGCCAGAGGCCAGGGTGATGGGAGTAATTGGGCGCTTTTCTCTGAGGGCACACTGAGGAGTGGGGCCCTGGGCTCTCGGTTCCTCTGGGCCAGAGACCGGGAGGCCGCCGTCTTCATTCCCGCCCTCCGGAACTCTACGGAAAGCGCTCAGGGAACAAAAGCTCCCGAGCAAACCCGAGCGGATTACTCAGCCCGGCCCCTGGTAAGGGCGGTGCA
>NW_019160186.1:0-1133 GCF_002288905.1 Enhydra lutris kenyoni | reverse complement strand
TTATTTTAAGACAATAATATATTTTAAGCCAACATATTATTTAAGACAATTATTTAAGACATAAACATGCAATTGTCTACAGAGTTGACCCTTGACCAACACAGTTTGGAACTACCTGAGTCCATTTATAACATGGATTTTTTTCAATAAATATATTGGACAAGTTTTTACAGATTTGTGAAATTTAAAAAAACTCACAAACCACATGTATTACTGAAAAACATTAAACAGGTTTTATTGTATGAATACAGTATATAATACATATGCCATACAAAAATATGTTTTATTGACTATTTATGATGTCAGTAAGGCTTCCAGCCAACAGTAGGTTATGAGTAGTCAGTGTTTGGGAGGCCAACAGTCATACACAGATGTCTGGCTGTGGGGAGTGTTGGTGCCTCTAATCCCATTGTGTGTGTGTGTGTGTGTGTGTGTGTATCACGCTCTTTCCCACTAGACACATTGAAGGAATTATCTAGCACTGCCACAAAGAGAGGTCATCCATCATTATCCATTAACTGACTTGGAATAATATCCAGAGTATATTTTATGTGGAAAAGGGAGTGAAAATATTACGAACATTATAATGCAAAAGTGGATGTTTTTATAAGATGAGGAAATTTTATCTATTGATAGTCCCCTGGGACAGAGCTTCATGTATATTTGAGAAAAAATCATTTAGAGTGGTATAGAGCCATGAGGGCCATACTCATGTAGCAGGTGCTTGTCTTCAAAAGAAGGCAGAGATTATGAACACAGGCATTTAGGTCATCAAGACGGGTTTGGACATATTGATGATGGAGTGTCAGCTCAGGAAGAACCAACCAAATCATTATGTGTAACAAAATAGATATCTGAGTGATATCTGTTAAGAGGCCAGATATTGGTGAAAGAAGTAGGGGTAGAAAATGTAGATAGCTTTGTGATCAGAGTTGATACTGTTCTTGTGGGAGAATATAAATTGTCATGGGGATTTTTATGTGTTTTTTTTTTAATGTGGGATGTGTGATATAAACAATTACATTCATCTCCTCAGTGAAATCCATAAGTTTTGCATATTTCACCATGAATGTTTCCAGAGTGTGGATTATGTATCCAGCACAGACACAGCCACAGAGATGCTGAAGTGAGAG
>NW_019160185.1:0-1133 GCF_002288905.1 Enhydra lutris kenyoni | reverse complement strand
GAGTCGTAAAGGCTTTTCAATCTGGAGAAGTCCCTTTCTGAAATAGAACTACCCTTTTGTGGCATTCTTTGAAGTCAGTTTCTCTCCTTCGTTTCTTCATCCAAATGTATTGGTTAAACAGCCAGGGTCGGCATGGAACCTGGAAGAAGACCCCCCATCACCCTCTTTGCTGGCTTGAACCACACAGACAGACATCTGAAGAAAAGGGTTGACCTGTGCTGAGATCTGACTGTTTCCAAGACATTAAACATGATTTTTTTCATAAGCAGGATCTCAATAAATCATGCCATGTCCCTGTGTGTTAAGGTTAATCAGGCTGTTTTTTATGGAAAGAAAGAAAAACAGAGGTTGAGTCTGGAAAGTTTCTTGGCCAAGGGTCATCCCTGGAGAGGCCTGACCCTGAGACTGAGCGTGGGAGGTTTCTGGAATAACATCCCCCACACTAGGGCACACGCTGGGAGGAATCCACTTACTGACGGGAGGTTTTATCTACACATACTCCTCAGTTGTCCTACCAAATAGGACTACTGATTCATGGAAACACTAAGTAGGAATTCTCAGGAGAAAAGCCAAAAAAGAAACATTGAGACTAGAGTGCTGAGTGACTGTCTTAAGTCAGTCAACTACCCCATCAACACGCAGAGGGTTCGGACGGATGGGCTCTGAAGCCCTACAAACTCTGACTAAAAGAAAGATCCCATGACAAGATTTCACCAATACCCAGGAGTTTAAAGGACAGAAGAGAGAGCCAAGATTCTGCATCAGAAGAAGCCAGGGACATCTGGAGGAGAAATGTACAGCTTAGCCCCTCACAGCCCTCTTCACATGGAAAGGAAGGCAGAAAATTCTGACACTCCTTCCCGTAAGCATCCGAAAGGCCATCCTTCATTCAAAAAACACACACACAAAAAAACAAAAACAAACAAACAAACAAATAAAAAAAAACGAACAAACAAACGAAACATGAGGAAAGGCTGAGCCAGGGGCAGTGGTTTCTAACCCAACTATTCCTGAGTTAGTATTATGGTCTTACAATACCTCACTTTTATTGTTTAGCTGTCTCTGCTCTGAGTACATTTCAGAGAAAATTCTTTTTTTTTAAAGATTTTATTTATTTATTTGGCAGAGAGAGA
>NW_019160184.1:0-1133 GCF_002288905.1 Enhydra lutris kenyoni | reverse complement strand
GGTATGCAGGTATCTGACCCCAGAAGGTAGCGCAAATCCCTGCCTATGGGGGAACCTGAATCACAGCAGAGTACTCCTCCTTCCTCATGGCAGGAATGTGGATGTTGAGATGATTGTACTACTCTAGGGTGGGAGCCTGCTACATGGCCCATGAGCCCACGCCCACTCAGGAGGGGCAGCTGGGCACAAGCAGGCCTTATGACCCTCAGCCTGAGACCCCTTTAAAGCACACCTTGTTGGGGGCTCGTCCCGGAAGCCAGAGAGCAGGACTCTCGTGGCTCTTGGCCCAAATCCGAACCCTTGGTGGGGTTGTCCAGGCCACGTGACCCACAAACCCACTCTGGAATCCTTGTTAGGGCGGGACCCCTGACGTGGAAAACAGCATCTTCCCTTCCCCCAGAAAGACAGCAAACTCTTGGGAGCCGGGGAAAAACCCCAGATAGGAAGAACCTCCCATGGACCCATGTAGCAACCCTATCATTCCGAGGCCATCCTTGATATAGAGTACAGACAGAAAAGCCTCTGCTACTGCTACAAGGCACCTAAATTTCCAATCCTGAGGAGCTGCTTTCAGGGTCTGCAGATCGGGCCTGCCATAATTTCGCTCCTAAGTCTTCCCCGAGTTGCTGTCTGAAGATTTGGTTCCCAAAGCCGTGACCACATGCCCTCCAGGATGGGACCTCCAGAACCAAACAGCATCACTGGGCTTGCTCTCCTGAGGGAACTCTGCATATCTCAGTTACCCAAACTATCCAGAATGAGAGAAACCTTCAAGGCACCTGCACCCACACCAATTTCATAGGCTGCTCTGGAAAAAATGTGCATTCTGACTGACACACCTTCAGCACCTACCTGCAGGAAGAAACGCACGTCAATGGACCTGGGTCTGAAGATTGAACGTGACATGCCCCTAGTACGTCATCCAATACCTAGCTTAGGTTTTCAGGCCTCTGTCCCTCAGGCCTGTTCTGGAAAACCAACTTATGGCCCATCGTGTGGCCCCTAGCCATACAATAGAATCCCTCTGGTCTCGAGAAGGAAACCTTGCCCTTGAGAACGGGGACCAACCCTCAGCCTAGGAGATTCTTGCATGGCCCCAGAGCCACAGCCACATTCTAAGGTCTCCCTGGACA
>NW_019160183.1:0-1134 GCF_002288905.1 Enhydra lutris kenyoni | reverse complement strand
GTCTCTAGGGACATCGGTCTGCATGTCTGAGTCGAGGGTGACGCTCAGCTTGTGTCAGATCGGCCCTGTTTGTGCAGGGTGGCCTGCACTGTTTTGATTTCTGTGGGGTTGATTTAGGATTTTTCTACTCTATAGGTTTGTTGCCAGTGGAATAGGCACGGTGTGCTTGGAGAGGGCAGGCATGGTCCTGCGGAGTGGCTCCAGATGCCCCCGCCTGAAGCACGTGTGCGTCAGGGCTGTGGGGACGGAAGCCTGAAAACACAAACCTGGCTGAGGTTTGGGGCCGAGCGTATGGCAGGGCTGATCTATAGACTGTGAGTGGAGTTCCTCGGGACCTGAAAGAAGGGCGAGTGGGAGGCGGTCGCTCAGGCTTTTGTCTCTGGATTTCGTGTCAAGGATGGCCGTGGAAGGAGGGGTGGACTCATGGGCCTTGGATGAGTCTCCCTCTATGTGGATTTGGCCCCCACTTCCAGGAGTTTGGGGTCATTCTGTGGGAAGGGTGGAGTACGGTTTTGGGCCTCAGGTCTCCCTTGAAAGAGGGATTACAGAGCAGAGCCCGGATTATGGGCAACAAGGAAACCCAAACTCTGTTTAGGATTGGGGGCCTAGGGCATGGCGAGCCCCATATGCTGGCTCTTGGTCTAGCCCCTGAGAGGTCTTCCTTGAGCATTGGGCTCCCGCTGAGGTTCACAACGCCTGTTTGTGCCCATGGCGACCCTTAAGCATGGGCGTGGCCTCATGGGCCATGCTGGTTTCTACTACCGTGAAGGTTGGAGACCATGCTCACAGGCAGCTTTCTTGTCATGGGGAAGAGGAGTTCCGATTTCTGCATCTGGCTCCACCCTGGGCATTTGTTGAAATAAGAGCTAGGTTCCAAAGCCTGAAAACCATGTTGAAAAGTGAAAGAGACCTGAGCCATGGAGGGCCAGATGTGCTGGGTTGGGGTCTGCTGACTGGGTGTCAGTCAGGGGGGTCGGTCTCACGCTGTGTCAGACAGTGCATCAGTCCCCACAGCAGCGTCTATAATTGGGGTCCATTTGAGTGTCGTGCAGGCGGATCCTCCTTTTGGGCTTCTGGGCAGCCCAATAAGGCTAGTTTTTCTTCCGTTGGGCACGCACGGTGCTGCGATGTGTC
>NW_019160182.1:0-1134 GCF_002288905.1 Enhydra lutris kenyoni | reverse complement strand
ATCTGTACCCCAATGTTCATAGCAGCAATGGCCACGGTCGCCAAACTGTGGAAAGAACCAAGATGCCCTTCAACGGACGAATGGATAAGGAAGATGTGGTCCATATACACTATGAAGTATTATGCCTCCATCAGAAAGGATGAATACCCAACTTTTGTAGCAACATGGACAGGACTGGAAGAGATTATGCTGAGTGAAATAGGTCAAGCAGAGAGAGTCAATTATCATATGGTTTCACTTATTTGTGGAGCATAACAAATGACATGGAGGACATGGGGAGATGGAGAGGAGAAGAGAGTTGAGGGAAATTGGAAGGGGAGGTGAACCATGAGAGATATGGACTCTGAAAAACAACCTGAGGGTTTTGAAGGAGCGTGGGGTGGGAGGTTGGGGGAACCAGTGGTGGGTATTGGGGAGGGCACGTATTGCATGGAGCACTGGGTGTGGTGCAAAACAATGAATACTGTTATGCTGAAAAAAAAAATAAAATAAAATAGAATAAACAATGAATTCTGGAACACTGAAAAGAAATTTTAAAAAATAAATAATTTTTTACAAAGCAGTTTCCCATTTCTTTTTTATAATGCATTTTTTCTTCCTCATGAAATGTCATGGAAGGAGGTAATAGAATTCATGTCCTTCCAACAAAAGAAACAAGGAAAGGAGCCCTTGGAGGATAGACGGTGTGAGAGGGAAAGCCAGAGATGAGAAGGGGTTCTCCAGTTCTGTACCTGTCCCTCCAAGGGTCTCATCCCAAACCCTGAACGTGTTTGGGAAAGACTCAAACCAACAGAGCAGAGATTTAGCCACTGGGCACAGAAGACAAAACAGAAATAACAGACTGAAACTGGCCAACTGTCTTCTAAAATAAAAACATCAGCATTCTCCATTGCAGGACTGAGAACACAGCAGGATATTCATTCAGAAAGTCCAAGATACAATGCAAAATGACCCACCATACAAAGAATGAGGACTATGTGAGTGACTTTAAGAGACAGATACATTCAACAGAGGCCAAACCCATGTTCACACGGATGTCTAAAAGGTTAGTATAAAATACATAACATAAATTTTTTAAACTTTTTATTTCTTTTCAGCGTAACAGTATTCATTGTTTTTGCACCACACCTAGTG
>NW_019160181.1:0-1134 GCF_002288905.1 Enhydra lutris kenyoni | reverse complement strand
GGGATTTGCGCTACCTTCTGGGGTCAGATACCTGCATACCCAGGTTCGCAGGAGATGACGGGCTCTGAGCAAGACAGAGCCCACCTCAGATTATGGGTCGCGCTATGTTGCTGGCTGACAGGAGGCCGGGGCTCGGGCTGTGTCAGACAGAGCATCAGTTCACAAGGCGCCCTATGAATTCAGGGTGCCCTTGAGGGCCATTCTTCTGGACCGTCACCTGGGGATTCTGGGCAGACCCGTAGGGCATTTATTCCTTCCGGTGAGCAGGCAGATGGCAGCTTTGTTTTTCCAGAATTCCCAATATGGATGGCCTGCTGGCAAGGTGTTTGAAGATGGAAGTCTGAAAATAAAGCTATGCTTATGTTCAGTGTCGAGGCCATAACAGATCCAATGTGCAGCGTCTGTATCGAGATCTCAAGCAGTTGAGGACGATCGAGTGTGAGATGTCTGCTCACGCTGGTATTTGTATCCATGATGGCCCACGAATGCTCGAGCGGCCTCAAGAAACCTTGGCGGCTTTCCGAAGCTGGAGCTTGTGAGCTGCTCCAAACAGCAAGGTGTCCTTCAGCGGGACAGGGGAAGTCCAGTTAGAGGTCTCCAGTGTCACCATATGGAAAGATTCGATAGCAGAGCTCTCCGAATGAATGCCTGGCAACTCCACCTCCGTTACTCTGAAGCCTAGGAACAGGGCAGCTTTGATCCACTGGCTCTGCTTCGCATTCCAAGGGATCTGAATTGAAGGAGGTTCTCAGTCTGACGGGTCACAATGCTGCTTGGTGTCCAGGGAGACCTTAGAATGTGTCTGTAGCTCTGGGGCCATGCAAGAACCTCCTACCCTGAGGGTGGGACCCCGTTCCCAAGAGCAAAATTTCCTTCTCCGGACCAGAGGGGTTATACTGTATGGCTCAGGGATCCAACGTTGGGCCATATGTTGGTTTTCCAGAACTGGCCGGAGGGATAGAGGCCTGAAAACCTAAGCTAGGTTTTGACTGAGATCCTAGGGGTATGTCAGTATGAATCTTCAGACTCAGGCCCATTTACGTGCGTGTCTTCCTGGAGGTAGGTGCTGACGGTGTCTCATACTGCGCCTTTTTTCCAGAGCGGCCTATGAAATTGGGGTGGGTTCAGGTGCCT
>NW_019160180.1:0-1134 GCF_002288905.1 Enhydra lutris kenyoni | reverse complement strand
CCTGCGAACCTGGGTATGCAGGTATCTGACCCCAGGTTCGCAGGAGATGACGGGCTCTGAACAAGACAGAGCCCACCTGCAGGATATGGGTCACGCTCTGTCGCTGGCTGACAGTAGTCCGGGGCTCGGGCTGTGTCAGACAGAGCATCAGTTCACAGGGCGGCCTATGATATCAGGGTGCCCTTGAGGGCCATGCTGCTGGACCCTCATATGGGGATTCTGGGCAGACCCGTAGGGCATTTCTTCCTTCCAGTGGGCAGGCAGAAGGCAGCTTTGTTTTTCCAGAATTCCCAATATGGATGGCCTGCTGGCAAGGTGTTGAGGATGGAAGTCTGAAAAGAAAGCTATGGTTATGTTCAGTGCCGAGGCCATAACAATTCCAATGTGCAGCGTCTGTTTCGAGATCTCAAGCACCTGAGGACGTTCGAGTGTGAGATGTCTGCTCACGCTGGTATTCGTATCCATGATGGCCCACGAATGCTCGTGTGGCCTCAAGAAGCCTTGGCGGCTTTCCGAAGCTGGAGCATGTGAGCTTCTCCAAACAGCAAGGTGTCCTTCATCGGGACAGGGGAAGTCCAGTTAGAGGGCTCCAGGGTCCCCATATGGAAAGATTCGATAGCAGAGCTCTCCGAATGGATGCCTGGAAACTCCACCGCCGTTACCACTGAAGCCTAGGAACACGGCAGCTTTGATCCAGTGGCTCTGCTTCGCAGTTCCAAGGATTCTGAGTTGACGGAGGTTCTCAGTCTGACGGGTCACAATGCTGCTTGGTGTCCAGGGAGACCTTAGATGTGGCGGTAGCTCTGGGGCCATGCAGGAACCTCCTAGGCTGTGGGTGGTACCCCGTTCCCAAGAGCAAAGTTTCCTTCTCGGGACCAGAGGGGTTCTTCTGTATGGCTCAGGGACCACACGTTGGGCCATAAATTGGTTTTCCAGAACAGGCCAGAGGGACAGAGGCCTGAAAACATGAGCTAGGTTTTGGATGAGGTCCAAGGGACATGTCAGGTTGAATCTTCAGCCTCAGGCCCATTGACGTGGGTGTCTTCCTGGAGGTAGGTGCTGACGGTGTCTCATACTGCGCCTTTTTTCCAGAGCGGCCTATGAAATTGGGGTGGGTTCAGGTGCCTTGCAGGT
>NW_019160179.1:0-1134 GCF_002288905.1 Enhydra lutris kenyoni | reverse complement strand
GAGGTCACCTTCAACTTTGGGCAGAGACACATCCACATCACCCTTTACCTTGGGACCTTTCAGGTGCAAATCAAAGTCGGGCATGGAGATCTTGGGGGCTTTGATGTTCATCTCAGGCATCTTGAACTTGGGGCCCTTCAGTTTTGCATCTGGACCTTCAATATTGACATCTGGAACATCAATGTCCACCTTGGGTCCTGAGACATCAATGTCAGCCTTGGGCAGGTTCACATCCACTTCTGGGCCCTCTCCTTTGAAGCCTGGCATGCTGAACTTGGGCATTTTCATCTTGGGCATTTTCAGGTGCCAGTCTGGGCCATGGACATCCACATCTAGAACATCAATGTCCACTTTGGGGCCTTTGAGGTCGACTTCAGGGCCTTTCAGATCTCCCTCTAATTTGGGACCTTTGACATCCACATCTCCTTTTATTTTTGGACCTGTTAGATTAATATCAATATCTGGCATGGATATCTTTGGAGTCTTCAAATGCATTTCAGGCATCTTAAACTTTGGACTTTTCCACTTTCCTTCAGGTCCTTCAATATTCACATCAGGACATTCAACATCCACTTTGGGTCCTGACACATCGATGTCAGCCTTGGGCAGGTTCACATCCACTTCTGGGCCCTCTCCTTTGAAGCCTGGCATGCTGAACTTGGGCATTTTCACCTTGGGCATCTTCAGGTGCCAGTCTGGG
The DNA here is from genome assembly GCF_002288905.1 of Enhydra lutris kenyoni. Lineage (NCBI taxonomy): Eukaryota > Metazoa > Chordata > Mammalia > Carnivora > Mustelidae > Enhydra > Enhydra lutris. The sequence goes on along the minus strand of NW_019160179.1, from coordinate 434 downwards.
CCATGAACATCCACATCTGGGACATCAACATCCACCTTGGGGCCTTTGATGTCAACTTCAGGGCCCTTGAGGTCACCTTCAACTTTGGGCAGAGACACATCCACATCACCCTTTACCTTGGGACCTTTCAGGTGCAAATCAAAGTCAGGCATAGAGATCTTGGGGGCTTTGATGTTCATCTCAGGCATCTTGAACTTGGGACCTTTCAACTTTCCCTCAGGACCCTCAATGTTAACATCAGGGCCTTCCATGTCCACCTTGGGTCCTGAGACATCAATATCAGCCTTGGGTAGGTTCACATCCACTTCTGGGCCTTCTCCTTTGAAGCCTGGCATGCTGAACTTGGGCATTTTCATCTTGGGCATCTTCAGGTGCCAGTCTGGACCATGAACATCCACATCTGGGACATCAACATCCACCTTGGGGCCTTTGAT
>NW_019160178.1:0-1135 GCF_002288905.1 Enhydra lutris kenyoni | reverse complement strand
TAATTCCTATTCTCCTGAAACTGTTCCAAAAAATAGAAATGGAAGGAAAACTTCCAAACTCATTTTATGAGGCCAGCATCACCTTGATCCCAAAACCAGACAAGGATCCCATCAAAAAGAGAACTACAGACCAATATCCCTGATGAACACAGATGCGAAAATTCTCACCAAAATACTAGCCAATAGAATCCAACAGTACATGAAAAGGATTATTCATCACGACCAAGTGGGATTTATTCCAGGACTGCAAGGCTGGTTCAACATCTGCAAATCAATCAATGTGATACAACACATTAATAAAAGAAAGAACAAGAACCATATGCTACTCTCAGTAGATGCTGAAAAAGCATTTGACAAAGTACAACATCCCTTCCTGATCAAAACTCTTCAAAGTGTAGGGATAGAGGGCACATACATACTTCAATATCATCAAAGCCATCTATGAAAAACCCACCGCAAATATCATTCTCAATGGAGAAAAACTGAAAGCTTTTCCGCTAAGGTCAGGAACACGGCAGGGATGTCCGTTATCACCACTGCTATTCAACATAGTACTAGAAGTCCTAGCCTCAGCAATCAGACAACAAAAGGAAATTAAAGGCATCCAGATCGGCACAGAAGAAGTCAAACTATCACTCTTCGCAGATGATATGATACTTTATGTGGAAAACCCAAAAGACTCCACTCCAAAACTGCTTGATCTTGTACAGGAATTCGGTAAAGTGTCAGGATATAAAATCAATGCACAGAAATCAGTTGCATTTCTCTACACCAACAAGACAGAAGAAAGGGAAATTAAGGAGTCAATCCCATTTACACTGCACCCAAAACCATAAGATACCTAAGAATAAACCTAACCAAAGAGACAAAGAATCTATATTCAGAAAACCATAAAGTATTCATGAAAGAAATTGAGCAAGACACAAAGAAATGGAAAAATGTTCCATGCTCCTGGATTAGAAGAACAAATATTGTGAAGATGTCTATGCTACCTTAAGCAAGCTACACATTTAATGCAATCCCTATCAAAATCCCATCCATTTACTTCAAAGAAATGGAACAAATAATCCTAAAATTTATATTTTAGGAAAAAGACCTTGAATAGCCAAAGGAATATTGAAAAAGAAAGCCAAAG
>NW_019160177.1:0-1135 GCF_002288905.1 Enhydra lutris kenyoni | reverse complement strand
ACTGAATGCCCCACAGTTGTTGCAGAAGAGGAATGGAGGCACAATTTTGCATGCTTCCTCAACATCATCACCATACTTCTGAGCCCGTGGTTGTGACCGAGGCTGGACTAGCAGAGGATTTTCCCCAAGTTAGCACCCATCATTCGGGGAACCATTCGACTCAGAATCTGAGTTTCTGGGCGCATGTTGGCCTTGCCACGGCCTCCGTTCCTGGCACTGTGAGCCTCGATGGATGGCAGCCCCAACCATCTGGGCTTGATTTTCGCTTCAGAGTAAGAGAAGAAAAAGGGAACAAGGGAGAAGTGGAACAGGAGAAAAGTAACTAGGAAGTGCGAAACTCTTTGCATGACATCTAGAGAAACACGAGGCATGCTATTTCATCACGTTGAGTACATCCCGTGGCTCAGAAGCCCCTCGCCTACCACCCGGAGCTTGCAGAGTGATGCCTCCACCACAGGTCACGATCCCTGGGAGCCACCGTGAAGGCTGCTCCCCTCATAGACCAGAACGAGGGAAAGAGGTCTCATTCTCAATCTATGTGGGAAACAACTGAACCGTTTCACTACCGGGGATGACAAAGTCTGCATCTTCGTGCATTTCCACCCCATCATGGTGCCCCATTAGAATGACGCCAAGAGGGGAAGGGACGGTTCCAAAACCACACAAAGCCGGGACCCAGGCCTCCTCAGAGCATTCCTCCAGGCCAAGTGCCACCCCTTCCTGCAATTCTTCCGGCCTTCAATGTGTGCCTCTGATTCCCGTGATACCATCGTACACATACCACAAATACGATCTCCATACACCCCAAGATGTCCCAAGGAAGTAGATTCTCCCTGGTCCCCACTAAGCAGGTTGGGAATGTGGGCACTAGGAGAGACACCCAATGACTGAGGACACACAAGTGGGAAAGGAAAGAGAACAAAGGTCTGACTTCAGCTCTGTCTCCTGAAAGGGAGGACCCCAGTGCCATTTCCAGAGCATGGTGCCTCTGGCATTTTTGGCTCATTGGGTACAGTCCCAGGGAAGAGAGGTCAAGGGTCAACTGAAGGGGCTGCGGAGAGGTGTGACTGAACGAAGGGCCCCGGGTATTAGAATCCTGAAAGGGTGACCTCACATCCTTCATGAGAGGCCCCAA
>NW_019160176.1:0-1135 GCF_002288905.1 Enhydra lutris kenyoni | reverse complement strand
GAAGGGGGCGTCTCGTCCCAGGGAGTCGAAGGGAATGAGATCGAAGCGCAGAAGCTGGCCACACTCGGCGTCGGGTTTCTCGTACTGTGGGAGGCCGTAGATGTCGGTGAAGCTGACGGAGCTCAAGGACCCGCGGCTGGAGGCCAGCGAGCCCCGGCTGGAGGCCAGGGACCCGCGACTGCTCCCTGAAGACACAGTCAGGCTGCTGGCCGACAGGCTGTAACAAGGGAGGCGCGCTCTTAGAAGGCCCGTGCTTGAGCCCCGCCGCTGTGCACTGCGAAGGGGAGCACCTGCTCGGTTCCAGGGGGAACAGAATCCCGCTCCCTCGCCCCCCGCCCCGGAACAGAGCGTGTCTCTAACCATTCACAAGCATTCGTGAGGCACCTCCACTAGTATTTCGTTTGCTTCTTGTGACTGTCAGTCGAGAGCGGTAGGTAACATCGGAGACTCATACCTGGCTTCAGGTCCCAGCTCCCAAGGCCGACCAGCCGAGCCTACCGGGTCGAGTGACTTGCCCTTTCGGGATCCCCCCCGCCCCGCTTTCTCACTGGGGGCTGCAAGATAATCATGCCTACCTCGTGGTGGTGCGAGGGGGAATTACTGAGAAAATAAGACATGGAAAGCCTGTAATATATATATATGTACTTGAAAAGGAAGCTACCACTGAGCAACCAAATCTTACTTTAAAAATATTCATATTGTTTAGCCAAAAAAAAAAAAAATTAAAACTATCCATGTGCATATGGAGATGGATATATACACCTCAGAAGCTGTAAATTATAAAATCACCAGGCGAATTTGACTTCAGACCCTCTGTTGTGCAGCCAAGCTCGGTTCTCCTCCCGCTCCCTGCACCCTACATCAGCGACTCCTCTTAAAAATACAACATAGCCGCTCCCTGCCTCTGTGTTTACAACCACTTCTGGTTCTAAATTCTGGTACGAGGGAAAACACGTTCAAGGGAATGATGAAGTTCATGGACATGCCATCATAACATGATAATTAGGCATAGTTTGCACTTTTAAAGTTACCTGCTTTGAGGCGCCTGGGTGGCTCAGTCGATTAAGCCTCTGCCTTTTAGCTCAGAACATGATCTCAGGGTCCTGGGATCAAGCCCCACATTGGGCTCCCTGCT
>NW_019160175.1:0-1135 GCF_002288905.1 Enhydra lutris kenyoni | reverse complement strand
GTGGAAACCTATGTCATCCCTCCTCCTTCACCTTGGTCCCAGCAGGTGCAAAGGCTTGGGACACGACCCCTGTTCCCGATACCAGTGGAAGAAACAGATATGAAAGCAGAGAATGAAATGTAGTGTGATCACTGCAGTAACAGAGTATCAACAAAATGAGAGCTGGCATGAATTAACACTCAGAGATAGCTGTGTGTGTATGATTATTTATTTATCATTAACTATATAGTTCATTCCATGTCATGGTTTCAGGTTTCAATCATTCTTTAGGGATTTTCTCTGTCAGACTTACAAAGTACACCATTTCAATATCACCTTCCAATAGGGTGAAAAGATCAGTCTGAAATGGATGCAGCAAACCATGACTTCAGTCACGAAAGCCAGGACCCAGAGGCAGTCCATGTTGGCAACACTCCTCACCAATGGCTCCCCTTCCCACTGTGGGTGTCTTATGGTCAAGATCCAGCCAGAAAATGGTGACAATTCAGAATCTAATTTGTTAAGAAGCTGAATAATTTTGATTCTATAAATTTGAGGTATAATCAGGTATGTTTTATATAGTCAGCATACATGAAAGACTAGTAAATTCAAAGTGCCGTTACAGAATTAAATGTAATTTAATTTAATTGAATTGAATGTGGAATATGATGAATTTCCATAGGTGACACTAGTTAGGTGCCAAAGTATGCTTTCAGAAAATGACAACACCCAGAAAAGACAGTCAGGAGCATGTGGATTTATTTTATGGCTCCTCTTCTAATTTCCAGTGTGTCTTCAAACATTAAAATGATTTATGAAGCACTGCAACAATAAAACAAAGCCCCACCTCTGAAAAAGACCCAATGAAAATACTATTGCTAAACCACATCTGGATTATTTGAAAGGTTAAATCTTTTTATGTTAAGTTCTGTTAATATGTTATGTAAGGGTTCATTACTGATTCTTTGCAGCTATGAGGAGGCAAAAATCACTATAATAGGAAACTAATCACTAATTACCTGACCCCATTGTCAGCACTCCCTGCTTAACACCAGAGTCTACTGCATTCATCTAGTCAACTAAATGTTGAATGTCAATACCAGAAAAATGCAGACTGCAGAGAGAAGGCATAATCTTGGCAAAGAAGAAGGATGAC
>NW_019160174.1:0-1135 GCF_002288905.1 Enhydra lutris kenyoni | reverse complement strand
AGTGACTTCCCAGAGCTGGGCAGAGTCAGGACCAGGATCCTGTCCCCAGATACCGAACTGATATTGTCCCCACGTCCTCACTGCGCCCACCACACAGGCTGACAGATTAGAAATGGGGTGCTGAGGCCTAGGCGAAGGGTAATCCCAGTGAACATGATTAAAAAAAAAAAAAAGAAGAAGGCGAAGGGAGCCACGTGCACTTCCTTCCTTCGTGGGGGGTTTTTCCTCCAGTCAGAGCCCTTATGATGGCTGCTGCAGGCCTGGGAGCATTACTGGGCTTTCAGAGGGACAGCCACCATTCTGGTCATTCGCATCCCTGTCCCCTCCCCATAGGGCTGGTTACCCCCCTCCTTTCCCTGCACTGGGCTTGCTCTCATGGTGTAAGCATTGCCGCTACTCAGGAGGGAAGAGGAGCAGAAGCAGCAGCTGGGCTGGACACGGGGTAGAGCTGGTAAAAGGGACTCTGGAGCCGGACGTGACCCGTGGCAGCTGTCTCCTACACTCAGCCTCAGTTTCCTTGCCCGGTAAGGGCACCTGCTGGACAGGTCCAGTGTAAGAATCCCATGAGCCAAAGCGCTTCGTGGCCCAAGGCATAAAGGGATTTCCTCCTGGTAGAGGGTCACCGGCTTGGCCTCCTGTCAAAGGACAGCAAGCGACACCCACAAGCGGTCCAGGGATGCCAGGTCGTCCTGGGGAGTCTGCCTTGCTGCCTCCCCACAGCAACGCTCCCCTCCCTGGCCTGGGGCTCTGGGAGTCCGCAGCCTGTGCCAGCACACGTTAACAAAGAGTCCCTTGTGACAGCCTGCGAATTACCCTCCCTTCGGAGCCCACACGTCTTCTGTCACTTAGCTGAATCGGACACCGGGGAGAACACGGCCTTCGAGCGCGCCAAGAAGGCGCCTCCGTGAGCACAGCGCGCTGAGCCATACTTTGATTTAAAAGCAAACCAAGATGTGACTTCACAACCTTGTTCTGAGAGTCGCCCCACGGGTGTGCCACCAAGGGTAATTGGTTTCTGACTCACGCATGGTGCTCGACTTGTCCGTGGGGTGCTGGTACCCAGCCCCTGGTGGGGAGGTGGGGGGCGCGGCCAGGAGCAGCCCTGAGGAGTGTCTGCTGCTGCCCAGGGGGAAAT
>NW_019160173.1:0-1136 GCF_002288905.1 Enhydra lutris kenyoni | reverse complement strand
ACTTGTAGGGGTGCTGGTGCTGGTGCTAGTACAGGAGCTAGCGGGGGTGCTGGGGTGATGGATGCTAGCAAGGGTGCTGATGGGGTGTGCTGGGATGTGGATGGGGGTGTTAGGGTGCTGGTGGGGGTTCTGGGGTGCTAGTGGGGGTGCTGGGGTGCTGGGTGCTAGCAGGGATGCCGATGGGGTGTGCTGGCATACTGGTGGGAGTGTTAGGGTTCTGGTGGGAGGGTTTGGGGTACTAGTGGGGGTGCTGGGTACTAGCAGGTTGCTGAAGGGTGGTGCTGGGATGCGGATGGAATTGTTAGGGTGCTGGTGGGGGTGCCTGGTGCTAACAGGATGCTTGTGAGGGTGCTGAGGTGGTGGTGGTGGTGCTGGGGTGCTGGGTACTAGCAGCAGTGCTGGTGGGGGTGCTGGGTTCTAGCAGGCCTGCTCAGGTGCTGGTGGAGGGTGTTGGAGTGCTTGTGGGGGTACTGGGGTACTGGCAGCAGTGCTGGGGTGCAGGAGGGGTGCTGAGGTGTTGGCTGGGGTACTGGTTTGCAGAGTGTTAGCAGGGGTGCTGGCAGGTGGTGCTGGGATGCTGGCAGGGCTTTTAGGGTACTGGTAGGGGGTACTGGTGTGGGTGCTGGGGTGCTGGGTGCTAACAGGTTGCTGGGTGGCCGGCAGGGTGCTAGGGTGCTGGTGGGGGTGCTGGGGTGCTTGTGGCAGTGCTGGCAGAGTACTGGGGTGCTGGGTGATAGCACAGGTGCTGGTGGGGTGTGCTGGAGTGCTTGGGTGTTGGTGGGATGCTTGTGTGGTAGTGGGGTGCTGAGGTGCTGGTGGAGGTGCTGGGGCATTGGGTGCTAGCCATGGTGCTGGCAGGAGGTGCTGGGATGCAGGTGGGGGTGCTGGGGTCCTGGGTACTTGCAGGGTGCTGACAGGGATTGCTGGGGTGCTGGCAGGAGTACTTAGTGCTGGGTGATAGCAGGGGTGGGCAGGGATGCTGGGGTGCTGAGTGATAGCAGGGATGCTGGCAGGGGTGCTGGGGTGCTAGCAGGTATGCTAGTGGGGGTGCTGGGGTGCTGGCAGGGTGCTCAGGTGCTGGCCGGGGGTGTTGCAGTACTAGTGGGGGTACTGGGGTTTGGTGGGGTTGCAGGGGT
>NW_019160172.1:0-1136 GCF_002288905.1 Enhydra lutris kenyoni | reverse complement strand
TGATGCGGTGTGGTTCTGGGGATCCCATCCTGGAGGGCATGTGGTCTAGGCTTTTGGAACGAAGTCTTCAGACAGCAACTCGGGGAAGAATTAGGGGCGAGGTTATGGCAGGCCCGATGTGCAGACCCTGAAAGCAGCTCCTCAGGATTTGAAATTCGGGTGCCTGGGAGGCAGTAGCAGAGGCTTTTCTCTATGGACTGTATACCTAGGATGGTCTCGCAATGGACGGGTGAGCACATGGGTCACGGGATATTCTCCCTTTCTGGGGATTCTGCCAGGCTCCCAAGAGTTTGGTGTTTTTCTCGGGGAAGGGAAGAGTGCTCTATTCCATCTCAGGGGTCCTGCCCAAACAGGGATTCCAGAGACGAGTTGTGGGTCACGTGGCCTGGACAACCCCACCAAGGGTTCAGATTTGGGGCTAGGGGCAAAATAGGTTCTTTCTGTGGGATTCTGGTCCAGCCCCGACAGGCTGTGCTTGAAAGGGGTCTCAGGCTAAGAGTCACAATGCCTGTTTTTGCCCAGTTGCCCCTCCTGAGTGGGCATGGTCTCATGGGCCATGCAGGTGGATCCCACTCTGAAAGTAGTACCACCATATCAACATCCACTTTCCTGCCATGGGGAAGGAGGTGTACTCTGTTGTGCTTCAGTTACACACAAGGGCAGGGTTTTGCACTACCTTCTGGGGTCAGATACCTGCATACCCAGGTTGGATGGAAATAACGGGCTTGGGCCAAGGCAGTTCCCACCTGTAGGATATGGGTCCCGCTATCTGGCTGGCCGACAGGACATTGGGTCTCGGGCTGTGTTACACAGAGCTTTAGTTCAAGGGCGACCTATGATATCAGGGTGTCGTTGAGGGCCGTGTGGTTGGACGCTCATTTGGGGATTTGGGCAGACCTGTAGGACATTTCTTCTTTCTGTTGGCCAGGTAGAATGCAGCTTTGTGACTCCAGAATTCCCAAGGTGGAGGGCCTGCTGGCCAAGCTTGTGAGGATCGAAGTCTGAAAATACAAGCTATGGTTATGTTCAGTGCCGAGGGCATGACAGTTCCAATGTGCAGCAGCTGTTTCAAGATCTCCAGCACCTGAGGATGGGCGAGGGTGATATGTCTGCTCGCACTGGAATTTGTATCCATG
>NW_019160171.1:0-1136 GCF_002288905.1 Enhydra lutris kenyoni | reverse complement strand
AAAAAAAAAAAACACTCCTCCTAATCAAAAATTTCATGAAAAGTGAATGTTTTGCATATCCAAATAAAGGTACTGTGGACTTCATGTCAAACCATTAAATATATTGTATACAATCTGTATATATACTATATGTAATGGTATATATCATGTGGAAGACACAGTCAGATAATAGTTCTGTGTACTGTTCTTGTAACATTAGATCTTTTTAATAAATAATTCTCTTTTTATTGATTTTATCTTTTCTATTGTCAGCTACATGAATGACTTTATTTCATGCAGACCACAGTATGATGGTAATTATGGTAGTGTTTTCATGCTGAAAATATCACAATGTTAGTACTTTGCATGCTCTTGTGATTTTAGGTTCAAAAATCTCCATACATATCCCTGTTGGTTTCAATTCAAAAAGTGGAAACCATGTCAAAGAATAAACCAAAGAAGAAAAAACAAATGGGATAAATTTAGGATTAGACACATGATTCACTTCTTCCAGGAAAGGAGACCATCAATGAGTTTTATAAAGAGTTTACTAAATGCATAATTATGTTTTATTAGAAACAGTCCGTCCCAATCTATGCTAGATATAATTCTTATAGAGTTAGTAATCTTTTGTGCTCCCTTAGCACCATGTATAAATTTCTGTTACATCAGCAATCACATGATTTTACAATGATTTGCTTATGAATGCTTCACCTCCACTCTCAAGGCTATGGATCCTCCAATGGAGACTATATTATATTCATCTAAGGATTTCTCTCATCTTTACATAGCACAGTATGTAGGACATATCAAGTGAACAATTTTTTTTATCTTTACTTTTTAATCTTTTTTTAATAAACATATAATGTATTTTTATCCCCAGGGGTACAGGTCTGTGAATCACCAGGTTTACACACTTCACAGCACTCACCATAGCACATACCCTCCCCAATGTCCATAACCCCACCCCCCTCTCCCGACCCACCTCCCCCCAGCAACCCTCAGTTTGTTTTGTGAAAATAAGAGACACTTATGGTTTGTCTCCCTCCTGATCCCATCTTGTTTCATTTATTCTTCTCCTACCCCTCTAACACCCCACTTTGCATCTCTACTTCCTCATATCAGGGAGATCATATGATAGCTGTCTTTCTCCGATT
>NW_019160170.1:0-1136 GCF_002288905.1 Enhydra lutris kenyoni | reverse complement strand
ACCCGGAATGCAAATTCCAAGGAGCTGTCCTCAGGGTCCGCAGATCGGGCCTCCCATCACCTCGCCCCTAACCCTTACCCGACTTTGTGTCTGAAGACTTCGGTCCCAAAGCCCTGACCCACATGCCCTCCAGGATGGGGCCTCCAGAACCATACCACATCACTTGGCCTGCACTTTCGAGGGAACTCTGCCTGACCCATTTGCCCAAACCCTCCAGATTAGGAGAAACCTGCAAGGGCCCTAGCCCAACCCCAATTTCAGAGGCCGCTCTGGAAAAAATGTGCAGTCAGACACACCCTCAGCACCTACCTCCAGGAAGACACGCAGGTCAATGATGCTGAGTCTGAAGATTCAACCTGACATGCCCCTAGGACCTCATCGGAAGCCTAGCTTCGGTGTTCAGGGCTCTGTCCCCAGAGGCCTGCTCTGGAAAACAAACGTATGGTCCAACGTGTGATTACTGAGCCATACTACAGAACCCCGCCTGTCCCGAGAAGGAAACCTTGCTCTGGGGACCTGGGACCAACACTCAGGGTAGGAGATTCCTGCATGGCTCCAGAGCCACCGCCACATTCTAAGTTCTCCCTGGACACCAAGCAGCATTGTGACCCTTCAGACTGAGAACCTCCGTCAACTCAGATCACTTGGAACTTACAACGAGAGCCAGCGGATCAAGCCTGCCCTGTTCATCAACTGCAATTTGAACACAAGGTGGGCTTTCCAGGCTTCCATTCGGAGAGCTCTGCTATCCAATCTTTCCATATGGAGTACCCTGGAGCCCACTAACCGGACTTGCCCTGTCCCTCTGAAGGACACCGTGCTGTTTGGAGCAGCTCACAAGCTCCAGCACGGGAAATCCTGCAAAGCTTCTCCAGGACACTGCACCATTCTTTGGCCATCATGGATACAAAGTCCACTGTGAGCAGACATGTGAAACATGCCCTTACTCAGGTACTGGAGATCTCGAAAAGCCACTGCACATTGGAACTGCCATGCGCTTGGTACTGGACCTAACCGTAGCTTGTGTTTTCAGACTTCCTTCCTCACATTCCATGCCTGCAACCCCTCCATACTGGGAATTCTGGTGCCACCACGCAACATTCTGCCTGCACACCAGAAAGAAGAAGTGCCCTATG
>NW_019160169.1:0-1136 GCF_002288905.1 Enhydra lutris kenyoni | reverse complement strand
TTTTTCTTTTTCTTAATGATTTATTAACTGATTGGTTGATTGATTTGAGAGAGAGGCAGGGGGAGAGTGGGGAGAATCAGAGGGAGAGACAGAATCCTCAAGCAGACACTGCCCTAAGTATGCAGCCCACAGGGAGCTGTCTCAGGACATTGAGATCATGACCTGAACAAATACCAAGAATCTTTTGATTAACTCAATGAACCACCATGTCACATTCTTTTTATGCCTATAGGCCCACTTGTTCCACCTCTTACCATAAGTCACTGAGATGTTGGGGGTTCAGTCGGCGCTTCAATCCCCAACCTTCCTGGTGGCGACAGCACTGATTCATGTTTCCTCCGATCCACCTCAGGAAGGGGAATGAGACCTTCATGCTGTGGACCAACCAGGTCAACTCACTAGAGACACAAATCGAACACCTCTTGCCCACCCTCCTAGGAAGAGATCTAAGCTACATCTACATGTTCCTGGGAGCATATAGAGTATTTGCCACCACCCAAAATGTGTTAGACCTCCTGTTTGCCAAAGAATTCTAGACCACCAAAAAGAAATTAAAAACAAAAACAAAAACCTCCTGTTTGCTAAGTGAGCACCCTGCCCCTAACTGCCCAGTGGAATTTGGCCACTGCCTGGTTGTGAGTCTCGGGAATGTGCCCACACTTCCCCAAGACTCAGTTTTCTCCTCTGGGGCAGAGTTTATACAGGATCAGTGGGTTCTTGTAGGGAAACTACACTTGGGTGCCTGGGCCAATGGAAAGGTATGCTAGAGGGGCTGTGGTCATGCTCATTTATTATTGTCCTGCTCCTCATGATGAAGCTTCTGCCTCATCCCTAACTATAACTATGGTCTTGATCTGGGCTGTTTTAAAGGGATACCTGAGACTCCATCTGGGGTCTGTGTCTGGGTGAATCCAGAGCAGGGATCCCCAGGGGTGAACAGACGGCCAGACCCACTCAGATCTCTGTGATGGGCTGGTTGGGACCCTTTTCTTCATTCATCAAACATTCAGGAAGCCCCACTCAGTGCCGACGCTTTCTCAGAGCTGAATGTGATCCCTGCACAGAACAGACAGCACCCCAGGGCTCCAAACTAGTCAGGGTCAGACAGTGACACTGGACACAATGAGAGGTAGCAT
>NW_019160168.1:0-1137 GCF_002288905.1 Enhydra lutris kenyoni | reverse complement strand
GCTTGATATCCCATTACATAAATATGATATACTTAATTTAAAAATTATCTTATTGTTGGGCGTAGAGATTGCTTCTGATTTTTTTAATAAAAAATAACATAGTAAAAAATATCCTCATATGCAAATATTTGCATCTTTGATTATTTCATTCATAGAAAGCCCTAAAAAATAGAATTACTAGTTCAAAAAATTAGGAAATTAACATTTTTAAGGCTTTCAAATTAATATTGCTAAAGTGCTCTCGGAAAGGCTGTACAGTGCATTCTTCCAACAGCAGTGTGTGGACCTGCCTGTCTTGCCTCACCAGTGGAGACCTCAGTGCTCTGGTACATAAAAAGCCAATGTTATGAACAGCTTATCTTATTTTTATTTGTTTTGCTGATGCTTCTTGACATTGAATGTTTTTAATATATATTTTTTAAGATTTTTATTTATTTATTTGAGAGAGAGGGAGGCCACAAGCAGGGGGAGCAGGAGGGGAAGAGGGAAAAGCAGGCTCCCCCTTTTTTAATATCCTTAATGGTATTTTACATTTATTTATTTCTGTGTTGGGGGGTTTCCCTTTGTACTATTGAGACATATATCTTGGGGGGTGCCTGGGTGACTCAGTCAGTTAAGCGGCTGCTTTCTGCTCGGATTGCGATCCCGGGGACCTGGGACTGAGACCTGCTTCAGGCTTCCTGCTCACCAGGGAGCCTGCTTCTACCTTTTACTCTGCCCCACTCCCTACGCATGCTCTGTCTCTCTCTCTCTCTCAAAAAAATAAATCTTAAAAAAAAAAAAGAAACATACATATGTGTAGCTTCATAGATTTGTAAATATTCTTTATAGATATTATGGTATTAATGATCAATTTTTTAAAAATTTTGTTAAGTATTTGTTCCAGTATACCATTCATGAAAAGTTTTCCAGGTGATTCTCAGGTTTTCTTGATACACTGAATACACCTTAAAGTAGTGTACCTGAATATGTATAAAATATACATACTTTACAATGTGTTACAATGATAAATACATACTGTCCTATTTTTCTAGAGCTAAGCTGCTTGATTTACTTATTTTTTTTTATTGGAGTTTAACTGATAAATAAGATTATATGAGTTTCAGGCATACAACATAAAAATTCAGTATTTGTATA
>NW_019160167.1:0-1137 GCF_002288905.1 Enhydra lutris kenyoni | reverse complement strand
CCTGAAACCAAGAGTTGGACACTTAACCAAATGTACTACCCAGGTGCCCTAAAAACTCCTTTCTACATAAAGGAGAATATTAGAGAAGGAATAAATGAAGACCCTTCTCTGTTCCCTCCCTGAGGTAATGGCAACACATCCAGCACCTGCACCCTCCTAATATACGCTGAATAATATGGACATGGAGCACCATGGATGGTTGACAAAAAGAAAAAATAGAGGACTTATTCCCCTGACTCATGCTGAAGATACTGAAATGAACATGGTGAGTTCTCTAACTCCTAGAAGAATCTACTCTGAAGGAACTGGGTAAAAATGTAAAAGAAAAACAAAAATATGATGAAGTTATTTTACTTTCTGCTTTATAAATGTGAATAATTTTTGTCTTATGCAACAGAACATTTTGTTATAAAATTGTAATCCTAGTTAAATTGTGGCATTATTTAGAGATCAATCATTAAGAATTTAAAGAAAAGGGAATTGAATATTTATACTGCAGACACTATGAACTCTTTAAAAGCCAAATATTAGTTTTAAACTAGAAACGAAAAGGCCACAGAATCATCATCCTGTAAGTCTTAATTACTAATAGTGTAAATACCAGTCATTATAACCCACATAAACAAAAAACCCTTTGGGTCTTCTCCCCACCTCCCCACTCTTTTAAGAATAAAAGGTTCTTAAAACCCCAAAGTGAGAAAACCACTGTTACTTATCATCAGTTATAATTAACCTTAAAACAGGACTCCACAGGCCTCCAGATCTGAGTCGAGGAAAACCATATAGCACTGAGGTTGAGAAAACAATCACACAGCATAACCTCAGTCACTTACCAGCTGTGTGATTTGCAAGAAGGTCCTCAGCTTCACTAAGCATGTATTTCCCCATCTGAAAAATGGTCATTTTTGGCTAAAATTAATTAGAATGGTATAGAAGTCTTTAGGCAATAGTAAATTGTAATTTGTTGATGTTAATACTATTGTTATAAAACCAGCTCAAGAAAGTGATGGCCAGTGTTCTCTAAGACAAATGCAAATGAGAACTAATTCAACACTTAAAAGCAACTCAGAAAATAAGATAGCAAATGCTTCCCTATTAAATACTTTTATTGCATTTATTTCTATAGAACCATCTCCC
>NW_019160166.1:0-1137 GCF_002288905.1 Enhydra lutris kenyoni | reverse complement strand
AGCCCCGCATCGGGCTCTCTGCTCAGCAGGGAGTCTGCTTCCACCTCTCTCTCTCTCTCTCTCTCTGCCTGCCTCTCTGCCTACTTGTGATCTCTGCCTGTCAAATAAATAAATAAAATCTTAAAAAAAAAAAAAAAGAACAAAATATCAAACAGTTACTTCATAAGAAAAAAAAAATCAGGGGCACCTGGGTGGCTCAGGGGGTTAAACCTCTGCCTTCGGCTCAGGTCATGATCTCAGGGTCCTGGGATCAAGCCCCACCTCGGGCTCTCTGCTCAGCAAGGAGCCTGCTTCCCCTTCTCTCTCTCTCTCTGCCTGCCTCTCTGCCTACTTGTGATCTCTCTCTCTCTGTCAAATAAATAAATAAAATCTTTAAAAAAAATCAAATTGACACTGAAAATAGGAAAGCGGTGGATGAGTTTTAACAGAAGGACTACAGCGGAGATGGGACAAGTGCACTGAAAGACAATTACTTTCTCTTTGGGGGAGGAATAAGGCAATTGGAGAAGAATATTCTTAAATGCCTGCCCACCTCTCCTCCCACCCCTACCCACCTTCACCCCCCTCTCTGCCTTATAATTCCCGTAATTATGTTTTAGAAGTGGTTGCCATGGCTTTTTTGTTGCTGTTGTTGTTTTTATTTAAAATATTTTTAGGGGCGCCTGGGTGGCTCAGTGGGTTAAAGCCTCTGCCTTCAGCTCAGGTCGTGATCTCAGGGTCTTGGGATCGAGCCCTGTGTCAGGCTCTCTGCTAGGCAGGGAGCCTGCTTCCTCCTCTCTCTGCCTGCATCTCTGCCTACTTGTAATCTCTGTCTGTCAAATAAATAAATAAAATCTTAAAAAAAAAAAAAATATTTTTAGATTTACAAAAGAGTTGTAAAGTTGTAACAGTAAAAAGAGTCCCCGAGGGCACCTGGGTGGCTCAGTGGGTTAAGCCTCTGCCTTCGGCTCAGGTCATGACCTCAGGGTCCTGGGATCGAGCCCCAAATCGGGCTCTCTGCTCAGCGGGGAGCCTGCTTCCCTTCCTCTCTCTCTGCCTGCCTCTCTGCCTACCTGTGATCTCTGTCTGTCAAATAAATACATAAAATCTTAAAAAAAAAAAAAAAAAGAGTCCCTGAAAAGCTTCACCGGGTTTCCT
>NW_019160165.1:501-1137 GCF_002288905.1 Enhydra lutris kenyoni | reverse complement strand
AAGTTTGTTTTGATTCTTCCTGGATGCATCTTGATATCTTTGTTAAAAGACTCAACTTTCCTATGATAAAAGGGGATTAAAAATTGGTTTACCTATAGGGGTAGTATTGATTGGGGAAAGGGGATTACTTTGAAGTTTAACTCTATATGAATTTTAGAAAATAAAAATAAAAAAGGAATAAACTAGACTAAACTAAAATAAAATTAAAAAAAAAAGAAATTTAAAAAATATAAAGGCAAAAAAAAACACAGGTGTATGTATCAAAAAGTTCAGGTTAGATAGTTATTATGGAATTTGTTGTACTGGACAGCTCACTGTGATGGTAAATAGGTTAAAATATTATCTATATTTTTAAAAAGTGAGCCAAAATAGTGGGAACAAGTTAAAAATAAAAGTTGTCCTATGAAGTAGTGGTGGTTGTTCTCTTGTAGTCTTTTTTTTTTTTTCTTTCCTGGTTGGTTTTCTGGGGGAGGGGCCTGCCACGTGGGTTTTCAGTCAATGATGTTCCCTGAGTTAAGTCCTCACGCCTCCCTCAAGGGGGTGGGCTCTGAGGAAACTGGTTTTTTAAGGCTTTTGTTCTCTGGAGGTTTTTTTTTTTTAATTTTATTTTTTATAAACATATATTTTTATCCCCAG
>NW_019160165.1:0-401 GCF_002288905.1 Enhydra lutris kenyoni | reverse complement strand
ATATTTTTATCCCCAGGGGTACAGGTCTGTGAATCGCCAGGTTTACACACTTCACAGCACTCACCATAGCACATACCTTCCCCAATGTCCATAACCCCATCCCCCTCCCAACACCCCTCCCCCTATCAACCCTCAGTTTTTGTGAGATTAAGAGTCACTTATGGTTTGTCTCTCTCCCAATCCCTTCTTGTTTCATTTACTCTTCTCCTACCCCCTTAACCCCCCATGTTGCATCTCCTCTAGCTCAGATCAGCGAGATCATATGATAGTTGTCTTTCTCCTATTGAATTATTTCGCTAAGCATGATACCCTCTAGTTCCATCCACGTCGTCGCAAATGGCAAGATTTCATTTCTTTTTTTTTTAAATTTTATTTTTTATAAATATATATTTTTATCCCCA
>NW_019160164.1:619-1138 GCF_002288905.1 Enhydra lutris kenyoni | reverse complement strand
TTTCAATCTCCTTACTGGTTATGGGTCTGTTAAGGTTTTCTATTTCTCCCTGGTTCAGTTGTTGTAGTTTATATATCTCTAGGAATGCATCCATTTCTTCCAGATTGTCAAATTTGTTGGCGTAGAGCTGCTCATAGTATGTTCTTATAATTGTCTGTATTTCTTTGGTGTTAGTTGTGATCTCTCCTCTTTCATTCATGATTTTATTTATTTGGGTCCTTTCTTTTTTCTTTTTGAAAAGTCTGGCCAGGGGTTTATCAATCTTATTAGTTCTTTCAAAGAACTAGCTCCTAGTTTCGTTGATTTGTTCTATTTTTTTTTTGAGTTTCTATTTCATTGATTTTTGCTCTGATCTTTATGATTTCTCTTCTCCTGCTGGGTTTATGGTTTCTTTCTTGTCCTTTCTCCAGCTACTTTAGGTGTGGGGTTAGGTTGTGTACTTGAGACCTTTCTTGTTTCTTGAGAAAGGCTCGTACTGCTATATATTTTCCTCTCAGGACTGCCTTTGTTGTGTCCCAC
>NW_019160164.1:0-519 GCF_002288905.1 Enhydra lutris kenyoni | reverse complement strand
TTTCAATCTCCTTACTGGTTATGGGTCTGTTAAGGTTTTCTATTTCTCCCTGGTTCAGTTGTTGTAGTTTATATATCTCTAGGAATGCATCCATTTCTTCCAGATTGTCAAATTTGTTGGCGTAGAGCTGCTCATAGTATGTTCTTATAATTGTCTGTATTTCTTTGGTGTTAGTTGTGATCTCTCCTCTTTCATTCATGATTTTATTTATTTGGGTCCTTTCTTTTTTCTTTTTGAAAAGTCTGGCCAGGGGTTTATCAATCTTATTAGTTCTTTCAAAGAACTAGCTCCTAGTTTCGTTGATTTGTTCTATTTTTTTTTTGAGTTTCTATTTCATTGATTTTTGCTCTGATCTTTATGATTTCTCTTCTCCTGCTGGGTTTATGGTTTCTTTCTTGTCCTTTCTCCAGCTACTTTAGGTGTGGGGTTAGGTTGTGTACTTGAGACCTTTCTTGTTTCTTGAGAAAGGCTCGTACTGCTATATATTTTCCTCTCAGGACTGCCTTTGTTGTGTCCCAC
>NW_019160163.1:0-1138 GCF_002288905.1 Enhydra lutris kenyoni | reverse complement strand
AAATGTACCTGTAAGGAGAGCCATGCAGTTAAACTCATGTTAAAGGTAAACGGTTTTGTGTCTCCTATTTTCACATACCACTGTTTGTGCAATTTACCTGTAGTTTTTTAATTGCTATATTGTATCCCATTCTGTGAGTGTATCACAATTTATCCATTCTACTCTTGATGGACATTGGAGTAGTTTCCTCTTGTTGACTAATATGGATAGTCTTGCTGTTAGCAGTCTTATAAATGTCTTTGATAAAAGTAGTTACCCCTTTCTGTTGGGTGGTTTTGAATTGTTTTATGGCTATTTTGCATTGCATTAGTTTTGTGTCTACAAGTAGCCTCTATGCCATTTTAGAGTGTAATGACTAGGGTGTATGTGTTTCTCTTTCTCATCATAATGCCTACCAAGCAGTTTATAGTTTAATTACTCAAGAAATATACATTGATTGTTCATTTAGAAATTATAAAGCACATATGCTTGGCTTCTCAAAAAAGTTCTAAATTAATCATGGAGTTTGTACTCCAGTCTTTAAGGACAAAAAATAGGGAATATCTTTTCAATTAGGCATTCCTATTGAATAAATATCAGTTTGTTGGGAAATATTTCATCTGCCCAGAGCTATTGTTTATTGTTTTACAAATAGCACGAGAAAGAAAATCACTTTTCTCATAATGATAAAGGAAAGGATATTAATAAACAACTGAAGTTTCTGTATACTATTATCAAACCTTAGGGTTCTAAGCTTCAATGAATCTCTTGTTAGGATAGAGCTTATAAATTATCAGTGTGTGTAACTTTAGAACAGTGTTAGAGTACATATTTTCTATTTGATGAGCTATGTTTTAAAGCTGCATCATATCATTTACTGTAGTATAAATTAATGGGTACTAAAATTACAATATTTTTTTCCTTCACAGCTAATCAACTTAAGGAATTGTCTTGTTCTTTGCCTCTTTGCCGTAACATTTGGATTATTTGTTTTAAAAATTACAATGATAAAGCTATTCCAAATAGGGCAGATCTGATTACTTTCCATCCCAGCAAATTTATTTTTAAGTGCCAATACCGTATGGAAAAGTTTGACTCTGATATACCAGACTTTTTTTTCTTTTTCTTTTTTGGTAAAGTGTAGCTCTTGAACAAAAAA
>NW_019160162.1:0-1139 GCF_002288905.1 Enhydra lutris kenyoni | reverse complement strand
GATTCCAGAAGAAGAAGAAAGAGAGAGGGGAGCAGAAGGTATATTGGAGAGAATTATTGTCAAAGGGAACAAGCATCAAAATCCAGGAGGTGCAGAGAACCCCCCTCAAAATCAATAAGAATAAGTTCACACCCATCACCTAATAGTAAAATTTACAAGTCTTAGCGACAAAGAGAAAATCCTGAAAGCAGCCTGGGACAAGAAGTCTGTAACATACAATGGTAAACATATTAGATTGGCAGCAGACTTATCCACAGAGACCTGGCAGGCCAGAAAGAACTGGCATGATATACTCAGAGCACTAAATGAGAAAAATATGCAGCCAAGAATACTATATCCAGCTAGGCTATCATTGAAAGTAGAAGGAGAGATAAAAAGCTTCCAGGACAAACAAAAACTGAAAGAATTTGCAAACACCAAACCAGCTGTACAGGAAATATTGAAAGGGGTCCTCTAAGCAAAGAGAGACCCTAAAAGTCGTAGATCAGAAAGAAACAATATACAGTAACAGTCACCTTACAGGCAATACAATGGCAATAAATTCATATATATCAATAGTTACCCTGAATGTAAATGGGCTAAATGCCCCAACCAAAAGACACAGGGTATCAGAATGGATAAAAAAACAAAACCCATCAATATGCTGCCTACAAGAAACTCATTTTAGACCCGAAGACACCTCCAGATTTAAAGCGAGGGGGTGGAAAACAATTTACCATGCTAATGGACATCAGAAGAAAGCTGGGGTGGCAATCCTTAGATCAATTAGATTTTAAGCCAAAGACTATAATAAGAGATGAGGAAGGACACTATTATACTCAAAGGGTCTGTCCAACAAGAAGATCTAACAATTGTAAATATCTATGCCCTTAATATGGGAGCAGCTAACTATATGAACCAATTAATAACAAAATCAAAGAAACACATCAACAATAATACAATAATAGTAGGGGACTTTAACACTCCCCTCATGGAAATGGACAGATCATCCAAGCAAAAGATCAACAAGGAAATAAAGGCCTTAAATGCCACACTGGACCAGATGGACATCACAGATATATTCAGAACATTTCATCCCAAAGCAACAGAATACACATTCTTCTCTAGTGCACATGGAACATTCTCCAGAATAGATCACG
>NW_019160161.1:0-1139 GCF_002288905.1 Enhydra lutris kenyoni | reverse complement strand
CATGTCATATATTATACAGTTTGGAAAATCATGGTTTAATTCTAGCTCTTGGGCCTTTGAAACTAGAAATGAGACTCAATAGAATGCAGACAGCTCAGTTCTCCAGACTCATTAATCTGTAGCTAGAATCTGTAGGCCTGTGACCTTATCATATCACTGAGAATATTACTACTGTTTCTTGAGAAACCATATATACACTCTTCAAATAAGACCATTCTTCTTTTACTTCTCCAATGTCATCTATTTTTTTTAATGTTTTATTTATTTATGAGAGAGAGAGAGAGAGAGAGAGAGAGAGAGAGTACACACAAACAGGGAAGGGTTAGAGGGAGAAGCAGACTCCCCACTGAGCAGGGAGCCAGATGCAGGCCCTGATCCCAGGACTCTGAGATCATGACCTGAGCCAAAGACAGATCCTTAACCAACTGAGCCACCCAGGTGCCCCTGTCTTCAATGACATCCAGGTCCCAACGTCTGCTCTGAGATCCTGATCTGTGCCAAGCTGGTATACATTAGACTTTTCCCAAATTTCATGGATAGACCAAGAGGGACACCATTAGCATATTGTTTAACCACCTCTATCAAACTAGAATTTTACTTACATATTACTGATACCTCTTTTTCTTTCATTTCTCCTTCTGATCTTTATCACTGCTTACAGACCTCTGAGTCAACATCCAACAGTGAATGATGACCTGCCAAATCGTATACTCTCTGGCTTGGTAAAGGTGAAAGGAAACGTGACGGAATTCACAGAAACAGCTGCCATATTTGAAGATGGCTCCAGGGAGGACAACATTGATGCTGTTATCTTTGCCACAGGCTATACTTTTGCCTTCCCTTTCCTTGAAGATTCTGTCCAAGTAGTCAAAAACAAGATATCCCTATATAAAAAGGTCTTCCCTCCTAACCTGGAAAAGCCTACTCTTGCAATCATAGGCTTGATCCAGCCCTGGGGTGCCATTATGCCCATTTCAGAGCTGCAAGGACGCTGGGTCACTCAAGTATTTAAAGGTAAGTGACCATGCTACTTAACTACTTAGTGGTATGTTTACTTATGTTTATGTACTTGCTTTTAAATAACTAAACAGTATGTGTGATTATAACAGTGCCTGCCATTAAAATTCATGCTCAAAAAT
>NW_019160160.1:0-1139 GCF_002288905.1 Enhydra lutris kenyoni | reverse complement strand
TGAGGTCACAATGCGAGTTTGTGCCCTAGGAGGCACTCAAGTTTGGGGGTGGCCTCATGGGCCATGAAGGTTTCTCCTACCCTGAAGGTGTGACTCCATGCCAACAGCAAGCTTTACTGCCATGGGGAAGGAGGAGTCTGATTTTGCTTCAGGTACTCACATGTGCATGCATTTGATAGAATGTGTAGGTTCAGATATCTGAAAACCCAGGTTGGGTAGAGATGACAGCCTGAGGCCATGGCGTGTCTGATGTGCTGGTTGTGAGGCCAGCTGTCTCCTTGTCTGTCAGGACGTCTGTCCCCTGGCTGTGTCAGACAGATTATTAGTACTCAGGGCAACATATCCAATTGGGGTGCCATCGAGGGCCGAGCAGGATGATCCTAATTTGGGGTCTGGGCAGCCTCAGAGAGCAACGATTTTCTTCTGGTGGGTAGGCAGAGGGCCGTGTTGTGGTTCTGGAATTCCCAGTCTGGAGGGCTTGTTTGCCAGGAGAGTGCAGAAGGAAGTCTGAAAACACAAGCTCGGGTTAGGTCTTGGGCCGAGGGCACGGCAGGCCCACTGTGCTTTGGCTGATTCGAGGCCTCGTGCATCTGAGGTCAGGGCCAGGAACAGACGATGCCTCAGGTTGCAGGTTGTGTCCATGATGGCCCCTTCCTGAAGGGGTTGGGGGCCTCATGAAGCCAAGGAGGTTTTCCCACGCTGAGTTTGTGAGTTGCTCTAAATCTCACGGTTGCCTTCTGTGGACAATCGAGGGCAACGTTTTTCTTCTGGTGAGCAGATAGAGGGCTAGGTTGTGGTTCTGGCATTCCAGTCTGGAGGGCTTGTTTGCCAGGAGAATGCAGAAGGAAGTCTGAAAACACAAGCTAGGGTTAGGTTTCGGGCCGAGGGCACGGCAGGCCCACTCTGCAGAGGCTGAATCGAGGCCTATTGCATCGGAGGTCAGGGCGAGGATCAGACGTTGCCTCAGGCTGCAGGTTGTCTCCATGCTGGCCCCTTCCTGAAGGGGGTGAGTGCCTCATGAAGCCAAGGAGGTTTTCCCACGCTGAGTTTGAAAGTTGCTCTAAACCTCAAGGTTACCTACTGCGGGACAGGCGAGTTCTGTTGGAGGGCCCCGGGTCGTCCCATCCCAAAAGACTGGA
>NW_019160159.1:0-1140 GCF_002288905.1 Enhydra lutris kenyoni | reverse complement strand
GAGCAGTAGCAGAGGCTTTTCTGTCTGGACTCTATATCTAGGATGGCCTCGGAATGATAGGGTTGCTACATGGGTCCATGGGAGGTTCTTCCTATCTGGGATTTTTCCCCGGCTCCCAAGAGTTTACTGTCTTTCTGGAGAAGGGAAGAGTGCTGTTTTCCACGTCAGGGTCCCGCCCAAACAAGGATTCCAGAGTGGGGTTGTGGGTCACGTGGCCTGGACAACCACACAAAGGCTTCGGTTTTGGGCCAAGAGGCACGAGAGGCCTGCTCTGTGGCTTCCTGGTCCATCCGCCAAAAGGGTGTGCTTTAAAGGGGTCTCAGGCTGAGGGTCACAAAGCCTGCTTGTGCTTATCTGCCCTCCCGAGTGGGCGTGGTCTCATTGGCCATGTAGCTGGCTCCAACTCTAGAGTAGTACAAACATCTCAACATCCACATCCTGCCATGAGGAAGGAGTACTCTGCTGTGATTCAGGTTCCACCATAGGCAGGGATTTGCGCTACCTTTTGGGGTCAGATACCTGCATACCCAGGTTCGTAAGAGATGACAGGCTCTGACTAAGACAGAGCCCACCTGCAGGATATAGGTCGCGCTATGTGGATGGCTGACAGGAGGCCGGGGCTCGGGCTGTTTCAGACAGAGCATCAGTTCACAGGGCGGCCTATGATATCAGGGTGCCCTTGAGGGCCATGCTGCTGGACTCTCATCTGGGGATTCTGGGCAGACCCGTAGGGCATTTCTTCCTTATGTTGGGCAGGCAGAAGGCAGCTTTGTTTTTCCAGAATTCCCAGTATGGATGGACTGCTGGCAAGCTGTGTGAGGATGGAAGTCTGAAAACAAAGCTATCCTTATGTTCAGTGCCGAGGCCATAACAGTTCCAATGTGCAGCGTCTGTTTTGAGATCTCAAGCACCTGAGGACGATCGAGTGTGAGATGTCTGCTCACGCTGGAATTTGTATCCATGATGGCCAACGAATGCTCGTACGGCCTCAAGAAGCCTTGGTCGCTTTGCGAAGCTGGAGCTTGTGAGCTGCTCCAAACAACAAGGTGTCCTTCAGCGGGACAGGGGAAGTCCAGTTAGAGGGCTCCAGGTTCCCCATATGGAAATATTCGATAGCAGAGCTCTCCGAATGGATGCCTG
>NW_019160158.1:0-1140 GCF_002288905.1 Enhydra lutris kenyoni | reverse complement strand
ATCAAGGAATATGTTTAAAGGCACCAAGTTATTTTAAAAAGTGCTCTAAACACACAAAAAACCAGAAAGGGAACCATAAACACAGAGAACAAATTGATCGTTTCCAAAGAGGAGGCAGCGGGTGGACAGGCAAAATGCGTGAAGTACAGTGGGAGATAACGGGCTTCCAGTTACAAAATTAGTAAGTTGCAGGATGAAAGGCACAGCATAGGGAATACAGTTGGTGGTACAGTACGGCGAGCACAGCATAACATACAGACTTGCCAAATCCTATGTTTTATATCTGAAACTAATGCAACATTGTGGGTCAACTATACTTCAATTAAAAAATCAAAGTAAGTTTAAAAAAATTAAAAATGAGCTCTGTTATCCAAATAGGACATACGAGATGGATTTCCCATCATACCATAAATTGAAAACGACTTCTCTTGATAGAACAATGCTTTCCTTAGTCTTAGTCCCTACTTCCTCCACAAAAAAACTACTTTCCAAAAACATCTTGGTATTTTGACAAACGATTATAACTGCAGTGAGTGATGAGAGTGAAAACAAATTGATAATCCAAGTTTCCTCATTTCTTGTCCCTTTTATGAAGACGAACAGTAAAATCATATGTAAGAATTAACCACAGAGAGAGGTCCATTTTCCACTCACTATAATCAAGCTGGAATTCTCAACTATTATTTAGTATTAGTTGATTCTGGTGGCAAATGCAAAAATGGTTTCATTTCTTGGGCACATGAGGAAGATTTGGTCGGTGAAGCAGACATATCAGCTTGGCCCAGGCCTGCACTGCCAGGGTTCAGGAAATTGCAAGATACAACCTGACACTTAAAACTTCCCATCAACAACCGCCCCTCCCCGCCGACATCTCATTTCTTCACACAGACAGCTCATACTGAGACCTGTCCACTGTCAGGGTCAAACTAAAGGGGAACGCCCACAAACTAGGTGGGAAATGAGAGGATGCAACTGCAGCTCTGTGGGGATGCCTGAGGCCACTGAATGCCCCGTCAGGATTCTCCAGCACAGATGGGGGCAGCCTGCACCACGTGGGTAGAGCTCTAGGACACAGAAAGTACTGGAGTGATAGTCAACAAACAAATGTGTTTGTGTAATATATAAACCCCCATAGGGTTG
>NW_019160157.1:0-1140 GCF_002288905.1 Enhydra lutris kenyoni | reverse complement strand
CTCCAACACATGTTGTTTCCTGTCTTGCTAATTTTGGCCATTATAACTGGTGTAAGGTGGTATCTCAATGTGGTTTTAATTTGAATTGCCCTGATGGCTAGTGATGATGAACATTTTTTCATGTGTCTGATAGTCATTTGTATGTCTTTATTGGAGAAGTGTCTGTTCATATCTTCTGCCCATTTTTAGAGTTTTTTGAAAGCTTCTTTCACAAATATTAGAATCCTAGATTGTTAAAAATAGAAGGTACTTAGGAAATAATCTAATACCCTTTATTTTCTAGATGAGAAAGCACCCCCACAGAGCATGCTGTCCACCCAAGATCATATAGCTAGGCTGTGACAAAACAAGATTATGGACCCTTCAGAGAAAACTAAGAACAAATATAATTAGATTCCAACATAGAAATGCAATCAGTTTTGGCTGCATTTGTAACACTAGCACATAGCAGAAAGAGGAGATATGGTCTAGGGAAATCAGGTAAGGCATTTTGGAGGAGACAGCTTCTGGGCTGAGCCTAAAAAGAAGGACTAGATTTCTAAGTGTAGAAAGCTAGTCAGCGGGCATACACATGTAAACAAAGACAGGGTGAGTGTGCCATGTGAGTGACACAATGTAAAGGCTAACAAGGCTAATAGAGTGTAAATAAAGGAAAAGGGAAGCACTGCTGGAGAGGTAAGGTAAAAACTGCATCCTAGAGGATTTTGAATACCAAATCAATAAACTTGGACATGAGGCCACTGATAAGTAGTGAGGCTCCTTTTTTTTTTTCCATAAAAGAAGTATATATTCTTATGTTAAGTGTTCTTGACATCCCCTCCCCACACACACATGTACAGGGGATACAAGGAAACTCTGGGAGGTGTTGAGTATGTCTATTACCTTGATTGTGGTAATCATGGATGTTTGCATGTTGAGTATGTCTATTACCTTGATTGTGGTAATCATGGATGTTTGCATATGTCCAAAATCATCAAGTTGTACACAAAAATATGTGCAGTTTTTAAAATGTGAATTATAGCCCAATAAAGCTGTTTTTTTTTTAATTTTATTTTTTATAAACATATAATATATTTTTATCCCCAGGGGTACAGGTCTGTGAATCGCCAGGTTTACACACTTCACAGCACTCATCATAGC
>NW_019160156.1:0-1141 GCF_002288905.1 Enhydra lutris kenyoni | reverse complement strand
AAGAGATTATAATTTTTAAACCATGGATACTTGCAGAGGGGCTGATGCCTGGCCTATGTGGCTAGAGCTGAGCTTGGCATAGAAAGAGCTGTGCACTTAGTGTAAGTCTTTCTGCGGCTCAGAGGGATGACAGTGCTGCCATCTCGAACTTACATCATGCAGTCATTGCTGGTGTAACTGCAGGGAGTACAGAAATGGGCAGGAGCCATCCTATACCACTCCTCTCACCAAGACATATTACTCTGGGGCTCACTTTGAGCTGCCCTAAGGATGGAGTTGGAAACTCATGGAGAATGTTGTTGTCTGTTGTCTGCGATGACCCATAAATCCCAAAAAGAGAAGTATGGGTTGAAGCTTAGGACAACAAAATAATACCTGGCAGGGAATATATCACTTGAATGGAAAAAAAAGTCACCCCCCCATGTTTTATTAAAGTCAACAGACCATTTAGTGCCTAGATGGGAGTCTATACACAGTAGAAGATCATTGATGGAAGTCCAGGTTTACTTGGCCATTAACAAGCTAATGGAACTAGCAAAATGTGATATAAAATCTCCTCACACTATGCTAAATTTATAAAAATGACAACAACAACAACAGCTCAATAGACCTTCACAAGAGTAGGAAATCTTGGGAAATTGTTGTGAGATATAAAGTATGAGGACTTGGCTTCCAGAAGTTGAGAAAGAGAGATGATTTCAGAAATTGATTTTACATTTTCAGAGATCAGATATTTTCTGTTTAAAGCAGAAGCAGTTTGATCTTTGGGTGACTGTATTCCTGATTTGACCCATTTTTCAGTAAATGAGTACACACATGGAGAAAGTGATAATCCCTCGATTTGCACAGTGGTATCCATGAGGGTCCAGTAAAGAATTGGATTCCCTGGAATCATTCCAGTGAGTAGAATTTATTGAAGGGGAGCAAGCATGTGTCTGAGAACCCAGAGATGAGCTACTCCTGGAAGCCACTGCATCCCATGGGGACAAAAAAGCAAGGGGATAATCTGAAGAGGAAGCAGTGCCTCTTGGAATTCTACAGTGTGGAGGAACATTGTAATTGCTCTCACTCCAGAGCTACAACCAGGAGTAAGGAGGAGAAATCCTGAAGCTTCCTCCAGGCTAGGCATATTCTGCCAGTG
>NW_019160155.1:0-1141 GCF_002288905.1 Enhydra lutris kenyoni | reverse complement strand
TCTGATAATCAGCTAACCTAACTTTCAAGCTTTCTCCAAAATAAGTGAGAAAATGCTACTGCAATGGTTAAGCGTCATGCAAATATTAGTTCTGTCATTATCATTTTAGAATCAAAATCGGGCAGATGCTTTTCAATATGACTTTCATACTGCTGAGTGCACTCCACCGGTTTCAGAAGGGGCTTGATAGGATAGTTTCCTTGACCAGGACAGGGAAATGTACACTGCACCTGTCCCTTATCCAGGAGGATCTCCAAAATATCTGAGTCATAAATGTCATGGTCACAGGAGATCTTAAACCTCTAGCCCAGCTGTCTCATCTGAGAGATGAAGAAATTGAGCTTCAGAGAGTGCTAGGGAGACCCCAAGGCCAGAAACGACCAAGTTGATGTGTCAACAACAGAAGAGAGGTATTTGTCCTTCAGAATGTTATTGCAATTGTGTTATCATTCTTCCTCGAGGTGTGTATTATGGAGATACGAACTCCTCTTTGTGTATCTTTGTGCAGTTTCTCCCATGTTCTCTTCCTGAACCCACTGGGTCTCTATGAGCTTGTGCTAGTTTTTCTGACTGACTCTGATTTTGCATTCCTTTGGACCTCTGTGTCTTCGGGTCTGTCAACTATAATTGTTTGCAGGAAACTCACTGAATACTAGGACCTGTATTAGATACTGTAATCATCTAGATGCCACACACCACAATCATTTCTGAAAAAGAATATTATTCTGGATTTTGTAGATGTACACACACACACACACAAACACACACATACAACGAGATGTTATTCAGACTTAAAACAAACAAACAAACAAAAAAAGGAAAAGAAATCCTGCTATTTACAAGAACATGGACCTGGAAGAATTATGCTTAGTGAAGCACGCCTGTCACAGAAGGGCAAATTCCACATAGAGGAGAAAACCAAAGAGTCAAACGCACAGACACAGAGCAGAATGGTGATTGTCAGGGTCAGGGCAAGTGCACAGTGGCTGTTCAGTGGGTATGGCTGCCAGCTGTGCAAGATGAACACGTTCTAGAGATCAGCTCTTCATCATTGTGCCCATAGTTAACACTACAGTATTATGTATTTCACATTAATGAAGAGGGTAGATCTCATGGTAACTATCCTTGCTCTGATGAACAA
>NW_019160154.1:0-1141 GCF_002288905.1 Enhydra lutris kenyoni | reverse complement strand
ACCACAAAAAAAAAAAAAAAAAAGAACAAGAGGCAGTACCAAAGGCTAGGGACCTAATCAATACAGACATTGGTAATATGTCAGATCTAGATTCAGAATGACAATTCCCAGGGTTCTAGCCGGGCTCGAAAAAGGCATGGAAGATACTAGAGAAACCCTCTCCGGAGATAAAAGCCCTTTCTGGAGAAATAAAAGAAATAAAATCTAACCAAGTTGAAATTTAAAAAGCTATTAATGAGGTGCAATCAAAAATGGAGGCTCTGACTGCTAGGAGAAATGAGGCAGAAGAAAGAATTAGTGATATAGAAGACCAAATGACAGAGAATAAAGAAGCTGAGCAAAAGAGGGACAAACGGCTACTGGACCACAAGGGGAGAATTCGAGAGATAAGTGACACCATAAGACAAAACAACATTAGAATAATTTGGATTCCAGAAGAAGAAGAAAGAGAGAGGAGAGCAGAAGGTA
Source organism: Enhydra lutris kenyoni (assembly GCF_002288905.1). Classification (NCBI taxonomy): domain Eukaryota; kingdom Metazoa; phylum Chordata; class Mammalia; order Carnivora; family Mustelidae; genus Enhydra; species Enhydra lutris. The sequence goes on along the minus strand of NW_019160154.1, from coordinate 673 downwards.
TATTGGAGAGAATTACTGTAGAGAATTTCCCTAATTGGGAAAGGGAACAAGCTTCAAAATCCAGGAGGTGCAGAGAACCCCCCTCAAAATCAACAAGAATAGGTCCACACCCCATCACCTAATAATAAAATTTACAAATCTTAGTGACAAAGAGAAAATCCTGAAAGCAGCCTGGGAAAAGAAGTCTGTAACATACAATGGCAAAAATATTAGATTGGCAGCAGACTTATCCACAGAGACTTGGCAGGCCAGAAAGAGCTGGCATGATATATTCAGAGCACTAAACGAGAAAAACGTGCAGCCAAGAATACTATATCCATCTAGGCTATCATTGAAAACAGAAGGAGAGATTAAAAGCTTCCGGGACAAACAAAAACTGAAAGAATTTGCAAACACAAAACGAGCTCTATAGGAAATATTGAAAGGGGTCCTCTAACCAAAGAGAGAGCCTAAAAGTAGTAATCAGAAAGGAACACAGACAATATACAGTAACAGTCACCTTACAGGCAATACAATGGCACTAAATTCATATCTCTCAATAGTTACCCTGAATGTTAATGGGCTAAATGCCCCAATCAAAAGACGCAGGGTATCAGAATGGATAAAAAAACAAAACCCATCTATATGTTGCCTACAAGAAACTCATTTTAAACCCGAAGACACCTCCAGATTT
>NW_019160153.1:0-1141 GCF_002288905.1 Enhydra lutris kenyoni | reverse complement strand
TCCCATTTCCCCTGTACCATGTGTTTTCTCTAGAGAATAATAGAAATTATAATTTTGTGATCATTTTTTTTTCATGTCACAATTCCTAATCCCAGTCCTTTTATCCCGAATCATCACAAAATGGCTTGTCTGGCATAAGCTCTCAATAAAATTAGGTGTGTGATATTTTGGACAAGTATACCAGAGCTTTGTTCCCACATTCAAACCTACAATTGAACCATAGCAAGATATTATTATGGATTATTTTCTTTATTTGCCAGAGTTATTGACCTGAAGTGCCAATTGGTTTAATCTTTCCCATGGATTTGAGAATCTCTGATAATGCAAAACAGAGAGTCTTCCTAATAGACAGCCCTACCCGTCAAGGAGTTATTACTAAACTTGTCTTCTATAGCCTGTATTGTGAACATAGTGAGTTCTTTTTTTCCTAAACATAAAATTATAATAATGAATATCCTTTCTCAAACAATACATGTACCTCTTTCTCTGCCTCCTCCATCCCCATATTATTTCAACACCTGTCCTTTCTTCTGTCTTATTGAGAAACCCTGTCCTAGTTATTCTCTTCCCCATTTTCATGTTTCAAACTATTTTTCCTTCATGTCAAGATAGATTCACTGATCATCCTGGAGGTGGTTCTTCGGATTTTCAACTACCTGTTTACTTCTTCAGCTATTGTATAAGAGTTACCTCAGAAATCTGTGGGGGAAAAGGAGGATTCCTTTGCTTTATCCCTATGCCCAGAGATTCTTAACAAGTTCTGCATGTGATTTCAGTGTCAGTGATCCCTAGGTTTGCAGCCAACTGGAGAATGAGGGATTCACATTGATTAAGTGAATTCTCAGACACTGAAGTTAATCCCTTTCTCTCTCACACACACACAGACACACACACACACAGACACACAAGCACACACAAAATCATCCAAAAGCTCTATATGTAATGTTACATTCTCCATTTTGTAAAATAAAGTAATGAAGCTTGAAGAGATTAAAGAAGTTGTCTACTATTCCATATTAAGTAAGTGGTGGATCTGGTATTCAAATCCGGTAATGTCTTTCCCCAATCCATGGTTTTATCACTTCACTCCAGCCCCAGTAAAGGACTGAGTGAGGAATACACGGAGATCTAAGGAAAATTG
>NW_019160152.1:408-1141 GCF_002288905.1 Enhydra lutris kenyoni | reverse complement strand
TTTTGTTAACTGTTTCCTTTGCTGTGCAAAAGCTTTTGATCTTGATAAAATCCTAATAGTTCATTTTTGCCTTTGCTTCCCTTGCCTTTGGCGATGTTCCTAGGAAGACGTTGCTGCGGCTGAGGTCAAAGAGGTTGCTGTCTCTTCGGCAGGATTTGGATGGATTCCTTTCTCACATTGAGGTCCTTCATCCATTTTGAGTTTATTTTCATGTGTGGTGTAAGGAAATGATCCAATTTCATTTTTCTGCATGTAGCTGTCCAATTTTCCCAAAACCATTTATTGAAGAGGCTGTCTTTTTTCCATTGGACATTCTTTCCTGCTTTGTCGAGGATTAGTTGAGGGTCTATTTCTGGGCTCTCTATTCTGTTCCATTGATCTATGTGTCTGTTTTTGTGCGAGTACCATGCTGTCTTGATGATGACAGCTTTGTAATAGAGCTTGAAGTCCGGAATTGTGATGCCACCAACTTTGGCTTTCTTTTTCAATATTCCTTTGACTATTCGAGGTCATTTCTGGTTCCATATAAATTTTAAGATTATTTGTTCCATTTGTTGAAAAAAATGGATGGTATTTTGATAGAAATTGCATTAAATGTGTAGATTGCTTTAAGTAGCATAGACATTTTCACAACATTTATTCTTCCAATCCAGGAGCATGGAACATTTTTCCATTTCTTTGTGTCTTCCTCAATTTCTTTCATGAGTACTTTATAGTTTTCTGTGTATAGACT
>NW_019160152.1:0-308 GCF_002288905.1 Enhydra lutris kenyoni | reverse complement strand
CAAGGATTTTGATGGATTCCTTTCTCACATTGAGGTCCTTCATCCATTTTGAGTCTATTTTCGTGTGTGGTGTAAGAAAATGGTCCAATTTCATTTTTCTGCATGTGGCTGTCCAATTTTCCCAACACCATTTATTGAAGAGGCTGTCTTTTTTCCATTGGACATTCTTTTTTTTTTTTAAAGATTTTTTATTTATTTATTTGACAGAGAGAGATCACAAGTAGACAGAGAGGCAGGCAGAGAGAAGGAGAGAAGCAGGCTCCCTGCCAAGCAGAGAGCCCAATGCGGGACTCGATCCCAGGACCCTG